>NC_057814.1:332613480-332623294 GCF_018294505.1 Triticum aestivum
GGTTTCGGTACCCTGGGGAGTGGGGGGATAAGGAGGAGTGGGGGGAAGTGGCCGGCTGGGCCGGCCCATTCGGGCGGCTCGGGTCCGCGTGGATGGCCAGCTGGGCCAAAAGGCCCAGTGGGGGGGGGCTTTTATTCTTTTTTTTGGTTTGACTTTTTATTTTAATTATTTCTTTTCCTTTTTTGTTTTATTTAATTTAGGGCATTTAAGTATTTTATAAAATTGTGTCTTCTACCCCATAATCACCTATGCCATATTTGGCACTGTCCGAATATTTTTGTTTCAACCTTTGAAAACTTTTGTTGTTTGACATATTTTGAATTTGACTTTTGAACGGGTTTTGAACTAACGAGAGATTAGCAACAGTAATGGAGCTGACGTGGCATCATTAGCAGAGTTTTACTGTAGCTTAATTATCCGGGCGTTACACCAAGCCACCTTGCACTTCCCACCGGTCAGTGCTTCGTCTTGGGCCCATAGGAAGCGACGCCATGCCTTGCCGATCTCCTTTAGGATCTTCTTCGGCACCTTGAGCACTATCATGGCGAAAGTTGGCAGCGCTGACAACACCGCCCGCACCAGAACGCGTCGACGTGCCAACGACATTAGTTTACCCTTCCAGCCCGCGAGACGTGACTACACACGGTCTATGAGGAATTAGAATTGCACTAATCGCAGCCTCTTGGGGGAAAGTGGTAGACCCAGGTAGGTCGTGGGGAAGCTCGCGATCGATCCTCCAAACCCTTGCAAAACCTCTGTCAGTAGTTGGCCATCACAATTCATCGGGATACCTAAAGATTTTGCTTGATTCAGCTTTAACCCCGTGGCCTCTTCAAAAGAATGCAGCAGCCCCAGCAAGGTGGTGATCTCTTCTTTGGTTGGATTGACGAAGATTATTGTGTCGTCCGCATATAGACTCACCCGCATGCTTGCCCCGCACCCTGGTACCGGCGCAATCAACTCTCTTGTCGTGGCCGCGTCCAGCAGACGGTATAGCGGATCAATCGCAAGGACGTACAACAGCGGCGAGAGCGGGTCTCCCTGCCTGAGCCCGCAGACGTGAAAGAAGCTTGGCCCCGGTGACCCGTTCAGTAGGCAGGAAGAGGTTGCAGAGGAGAGGAGCAAGGCTACCCAGTTTCTCCAACGCTGCGAGAAACCCATGCGCTGTAGCAGATCGATCAGGTATGTCTAGGATACAGAATCAAACGCGCGAGCGAAATCGAGCTTGAAGAGCAAGGCCTGCTTTTTTCTCTATGAAGCATTCTGACACGGCCTTGCACGTACTGAAAGCTGTCGTGGATGCATTTTCCTTTATGAAACGCCGTTTGCGTCGGCAAGATAACTCCGTCAGAGTAGAGGATAACTTGAGGGCGAGCACTTTGGAGATTAACTTTGCCATGGAGTGAATCAGACTGATGGGTCTGTAATGACTGATCTCTGACACACCATTTTTCTTCAGCAACAGGGCAATGAGCGCAGAATTCAACTCGACGAGATTACTCCTTGCCATCTGATAGAACTTGTTAAATACCGCCATGACCTCCTCCTTGATGATCGGCCAACATGAGCGATAGAACTGCCCAGTGAAGCCGTCCGGGCCCGGGGCCTTTTCCGTGGGAGACGCGAGGGTCGCCGCCCAGACCTCGGCCATGGTGAACGGCCCGTCCAGCTCTCGTGAGGCCACAACCAGGATGTTCAGACTGTCCCAATTCAGGGTGCAGCTTTGATGCTTGCTATGCCCCATAGCTTCAGAGAAATGATCAAAGATGATCTTTTCTTTCTCATTGTGATCCACCACTACTCTGTCATTGCTGCAGATTGCATGAATGAAATTCTTCACGCGGTTACGGAGTAGAGGCGGTTCTCCCTAGTGACATCCGTCACAACTCGCCCCGCGTGGCAGCTTATGTTGAGGCTGACAATGAAAAAGCACGTCAGGAGGCACTTGACCTGTTAGATGAGGAGCGTGACATCGCGACGGCTCATTCGGCGATTTACCAGCAAGATATGCGCTGTTATCACAGCCGCTGGGTTAAAACCAGAACTTTTCAAGAAGGTGACTTGGTGCTCCGGCTTATTCAGGATCATACTGATATGCATAAACTATCCCAACCTTGGGATGGGCCTTTTGTGGTCAGCAAGAATCTGAACAACTGATCATACTACCTTATCGATGTTTGAGACCACAAGGACTCACGCACGTCGGAGGAGGAGACCCGTCAGCCGTGGAATATTGCTCATCTTCGGCCTTACTACACTTGAGCCACCGGCTCTTACGATGTACATATCTTGACAATGTATATATTATGATGATTATAATAAAGCTGGCATCCCTGATAATGCAGGGCCTCTGTCGTTTCATTTCCAAGAATAATGTGTCTTTTTCATTACAAATGGTCACTTGGGGGCCTCCTGCTCATTGAGCATAGCTGTGAATATCCCTCTTGATCGGCTCAATGCCACACTTCCAATGGTCACTTGGGGGCTTCCTGCTCATTGAGCATAGCTGTGAATATCCCTCTTGATCGGCTCAATGCCACACTTCCAATGGTGACTTGGGGGCTTCCTGCTCATTGAGCATAGCTGTGAATATCCCTCTTGATCGGCTCAACGCCACAAACCACTTGGGGGCTTCCTGCTCATTGAGCATAGCTGTGAATATCCCTCTTGGTCCGGCTTATACACCATGGTTACAAAAGCACTTGGGGGCTTCCTGTTCAAACATAGGTGTATTCACCAAAGAGAACATAGCGTTACTACCCTTGTGAGCTGGTTTGGTACACCAGGTGTATTCACCAAAACTTTCCGGGTTCTCCTGCTTTGTAGAAACCGCCACTCCGCCCGGGTAATCCCGGAGTGACAAGCCGAAATCTTGACAGTCAATCTTACATAGACCCTGAACTTGTCGATGTTAAAACGGCGGTCATGTGAGGCCGGTTTCACAAAGTGTAAAAGGTTAACTCAGTGGCTTGGCGGCCCACGAAAGCCTCGGAGCTTTAGGCTTGGCGGCCTATGAAAGCCTCGTTTTCTCCATTTGATTCGTTTTTTGAACATTTTTTGGACTCATCTTGATACCATATTGACATATGGTTTAGTACGATTCAGGCCATGTAGCCTCAATCCTTACGGCTCATATTTGAGTATATCCGTGGTTTCTGATAACCCGGCCTGGCTTTGGACTATAAGTCGCCAGTATATGATGATGTCAAATACTTGGAAGCATTATGCTCTAAGTTTTGGGCTATTACCCCTTACTGCATTGGTACGGGAAGCCGACAGTTTAATCAAATATCACATGTATGATATTTTTTGATTATGTCTAGTTATGATTGAACCGGCCCTGGTGAAAGGATCAATATAGTTGACTAGAGGGGGGGGGGTGAATAGGCAACTAACAAATTTTAGCTTTTCTTTGCCAATTTAAACTTTGCATCAAAGTAGGTTGTCTAGATATGCAACTAGGTGAACATGTAGGGTAACGCAGCAGAAAACAAAAATTTTCCGACCTACGCACCAGCCCAGGACCACTATGAAGACTGCATACAAGGTTTGATCTTTTTCGTTATCGACTCGTAGCGCAGCGGAAGTAGAGTCGATGACGATCGGCGGTGCAGATCCCCGCAGCTAGGATTTACTACCTCCCAACCGCGAGGATGTATACCCTCATCTGCCATACGGACAGCCCTCTGGGAGGCGGTCGAACAGTCCCCCAGACGGTGTCGCGGACAGCCCTTCGGGAGGACCTTCGAAACTCGAACGGTCACTCGGACAGCCCTCCGGGAGGACCCACAGAACTCGGACCGTCACTTGGACAGCCCTTCGGGAGGCACTCTCGAACAGCCCCTTAGGGCACTAAGATCGAAACTACGACCTCTCTACAGAGTTGCACACATACGATGTCAGCTATCCGGCAGGGCTTCGCCGTCCAGAACTAGTTCCTGCCGGAACCTAGACAGCCTTTCGGCTCTACGAAACTATTTCACTGGGAGGGAGAGAAGAAGCCAGATCATTGCAATGGCATGTATGTGAGAAAGAGTGAGTGTGGAGGGCTGCCCCTCCACCTCTATTTATAGGAAATCCCAAGGGGTAGGGTAGTTTCACACAAAAACCCAAAATGCACATGAATGAAGTCCTTCCACAAGGACCTAGGAGTGAAACCAATGAACAAGAGGGTCCCCAAGGGGGATACCCCATGTGGCCGGCCACACCCCCATGAGGGGCCCAAAAAATGGCTCCTATCCATCCATGTCATCCCCAAGATCTTTTGGAGCAAAGCCCCAAAAGGTGGCTTTCCATAAAGTAACCATAAAGCTGATTTTCACTATTCACGACGACATTTTTCAGCGTCCGTTCGAACTGAAAATATTTGTGTGGGCCTAGAACATTTCCAGTACCCACCAAAATTATTTTCAACGCGTTCCGAAACAATTCCGGTTTAGTGATTTTCATCTACGAAAAGCATCTGAAGTGGTTCCGGCAGCTCCGGAGCATATCCGGTTATTATCCCAGAAAATTCCAGAAAGCTTCCAGAATGATTCTAGCACCCTCCAAGAATTATCAGGCATGTGCCGAAACCAATCTGACTTTATGGTATCCCCTAAAACAACTTTTCAGTTTCACCGGAACTCATCCGGTGACCTCTCTCTGCAGAACTTTTCCGCTGTCCAAAACTTTTCCGGTGTTCGAAACTTTTTCGGTGATTTTCTCTCAGACTCCCTGTCTAGTATTCAGCAGATAGATGACTCTTAAGCGTGTGACCCTATAGGTTCGGTGAAGTATAGACATGACCTGGAACCCCTTCCGATCAATGATCAACATCGGAGCCGTGGACACCCATATTGACCCCTATACCCACACGAATGAATATTCGAGTGAACCTCCAGTTGCGGTGAGCTATTCCTGTTGCTTCACGATATATCACAAACACCTGAGGTGAGATTTATTGCATCCCCGTGGGCCAACACTTTGTCCACTATGCAAGTTACCTCATTACCGGTTTTGTTCTCTTTTCTCGTTTCGTGTTCCGGCATCCCCGTGATCAAATCACAAAGTGTCTGGCCAGACGATGATGGACACCGTAACACCGAGAGGGCCCGAGTATATCTCTCCATCGTCGGAGGAGCAAATCCCAATCTCGAGCTATCAAGTTACTTAACATACTTTCCCATGAACCCATAAGCCGCCGTAATAGCCATCCAGTTATGGATGATGTTTAACAAACCCCAAAGTTCATGAAGCAAGCATGAAGAAACTCAATACTCTCATGGTCTAAGGAATTATGCAAACATTAACTATCTCTGTGTTATAAACCATTAACTTGTGACGAATGTATCTCATAGCATAACATCAATTCGGGTCGATTCAACACAAATGTCCTTCCTGACATTGTGCCCTCAAAGTTGATTGGCATAGACATGCCCATGATTGGGAAAACATAATCATCATGCAACACTTGAGCTAGTCTTAGAGGCATGACTAGGAATACATTTTACCATTTATTATTCCACACGTGCATATAGGTTCTCCCCAGAGCCTTTATGGATATACGGGCTCGGGAACCACATCAGTTATAGCATGGAACATAAACATAATTATGAACAGGGAGATAATCAATAACATTTATTATTGCCTCTAGGGCATATCTCCTACAGACTCCCACTTGCACTAGAGACAATAATCTAGTTAATGCTAATGCACTTTACACCTATGGCATACTGGTGTAAAAAATGCTTCGCATGTGGTATAGCCTGATGTCCATCGGATCTGACAACTTCAGCTCCATGTGTATCTCTGCATATCCTCACATTTTCATGCTTTCACAAAATTCATATTTTGTGTGGACTTGGCTTTGTATATATGTGAATCATTGGTCGAAACCTGATTCCTCAGACTGAGTTATGGAGCAACTATCTGCAATAGTGTCCCATTGACCAAAGACTTCTTGGAACCATACTAAGTTCATGAATGAACTATATGATTCAACATCTTTGTCTTTGTCGCTTCTAAAGCGGCAACATACTTCGCCTCTGTTATAGAATTCGCCACAGTAACTTGTTTGGAACAATTTCCAACGAACGTGCCACCATATTGTGTATTACACAAAACCTAACTTAAATCGAGAATCGCATGGAGAAAAGATGAAGAGTGTATCGATGTAACATTTTACAACGAACTCTTCATGATCTCCGCTTGCGAGAAAACATATCATCAGTACTTACTCTAGTACTCAATGTCATCTTTCACTGTTGTCCCATGATCAGTACTTTGATCACATTAGTATCCATACTCGCAACACCTTGGGAGTATCAGACGTATCTGGTTGTTTTACATACCATGGAATACATGATTAATCCAAACACAAAAGTGTGTGGAATCTGCATCATGTATTTTGCTCATCAGTGTTTTGGGACACCGAGTCTTGCAAAAAACTCTTCCATGTGACTCCGGCAAGAATCACTCCCTGGCGGTTTTAAATGCTAAAAGGTTTTAGCACCTTGTCAATATGTATTCATTGCTTAGCCCTATTAGGTAAATCTATCTCCATAGATCATTATGCCTAATATTGAGGCTATTTAGCCTAAGCACTTCATCAAAAAACTATTTTCTAATGAAGTCCTAATTCGTGTCAAGAAATTTATTTCCAATTAACAATGTGTCAAGCACACAAGGTTTTTAGAAATATTATTACGCTCCCACTTACTTTCTTGAATTACAAGCATCTTCGTTACCCATTGATGAAGTCAAACCCCTTTGACCATTTCATCAAAGCACGAAGATTCCAACTCCATTTTGCTCTCTTCTGTCCATCGCTGGAACTCTGAAGTTTGCACCCTTATTAGCATCCTCTGGATAGAAAAAATGCCTTGGACTGTAACACATGGAAGTCCTTGGTTTCATTTCCATCAGATGGAAATCCTATTGTCATCCATGTTTCATATCTCATGATTGAAATATGTATTAATTGCTAGTTCAACCCGAACCGACTTTAAGCATCGCTACGATGAAAACAACCTCATCGTAGTCAACTCTTGAACTTGTTATTTCAACAAGTCGAGCTTTATGGATAAAACATTTTTATCCGTATCAGTTTTAAGTTCCATAAATATTCGTTAGACTCTAAGTCTTCCGAAAGGTGTATCAAGGTTTTAATCTTGAATCACTTATATGGAAACTAACTCGGGTTGTATTGGCATTTAGCCAATTCCGGAGTCAGGGCCCATCAACGCTTCCTTGTGTATTGTAGGTATAATGTTGTCTAACAACAATATCTCGTTTGCGCACCTGAGAGGTTTGCATGAGCCTTGCCTACGTGGTTCAGCTACAAGTTCGACCGAAGTTCATACATTTTATTGTAGAGACTTCCGTATCAGTCGCAGTAGGAAACTCTGGAATTACTTCCAAGGTCTCTTTCCTTTGATCTAATGACGAAGATACTGTTTATCTCGTCGAGTTTCACTATTCTCCCACTCACCTTTTTGAAAGAACCATTCTCTTTAAAAGCACACCGTTTCGCGGCAAAACTATTTGCCTCGGTATAGTGAGGGAGGAATACCCAACATTTTGGTATAACCTACAAAGTATCACTTGTCTGATTTGGAATAGGTTTGTAACCTTTTACACAAGCCCCATATTCCAAATGTTAAGAAAAGATATAACATGGTTGGGCGTACCATACCATGGCTTCATTTCAACAGACCTGATGTAGCTCTTTTCAGTGTAAAAGCCGCAGTCTCTAAAGCATCACTTTAAAAAGGATAATGGCAAATTTATTTCTGTCATCTTTGACCTTACCATGTCATAAATGGTTAGATTACATCTCCATGGACTTTTCACTTGCAGTGGTGTTCCGGGAGGTGCAAGTTATGAAACCCCTTTCACAACTCATCAGACATTCGCTAAACATGTAACTCAAATATTCCTTTGTGCAATCAAATTGCAGAAACATAATTTTCTTGTTACAATAACTTCTACTTCATTTTTGAAAACCTTTCGAATGATTTCAAAAGATCCAGAGTTACGTCTCATCAAGCAAATATCCATATATCTACTTGAGTCATTTCTGAAGATATATAAATCCACTACTTGCAACAACATTTATTGAACTACACACATCAAAATGTATGATCACCAATAAGTTTGTTGCTCGTTCCTTATGGCCTGTGAACGGTATTTCAGTCACTTCACTTTTCGGAGAAAAGTTGCAAGTGTCAGATGATTCAAAATCAAACGACTTCAAAATCCATCACAATGGAATTTTTCCATGCGGGTTTCTCCAATGTGACCAAATACAGTGCCACACATAAGGATGGCAATTTTACCCATGGGTACGGGTACCCGCGGGTACCGTACCCGCATGGGCAGGGTATGGGCACACTTTTATACCCACGGGTAGTACCCATACCCTACCCACTAAGTCATGGGTAGGGCACGGGTATAGCCTTTCACCCATGGATATATCCATACCCTGCCCGTTTATACTAATATGTGAACCTTACCCGTGACTCAGGAATGTACCTGTGTTAAAGTTGTGTTGTGAGATTGTGAACCTATGTTAAAGTTGTCACAAATTTTCAATTTGAATTGACATAATTATCATGTACTCATCTATATGTTACTGAGTTGATATCAATGTTATTTTTTTTTCAAATGTGATATAGATGAATGTAAAATTGCGAATAACTTGTGTAGTGTTTGATCTACCCATTGGGTACCCAATGGACATGGGTACCCATCGGGTATGGGTACGGGTAAAGTTTCATACCTATGGATACGGGTATGGGTAGAATTTTGTACCCATTGACTACATGGGTATGTGTATGGTATTGCTCTACCCGCCCCATACCCTACCCATTGCCATCCTTAGCCACACATGTGTGGTATTCTCATAGTCTTGCGACATTTAGCGTCAGTGTTATGGATGTATTATATTACCATCAATATTCATAACATACATCCATCTTGGATGGAAGCATGGCCCTTCATGTTATTCATAATACTTAACAACAATTGTTGTTTTTATGAACAACTCTTTTGCAACAAACATTGTGCAATGGGCTAGAGTGTATGAAACTCTAAAATGAATTATGAAAGTAAACCCAGAGGTATTGTATTATTATCAATATTCATAACATACATCTCATTCATAATGAAAGTATGGCCCTTGTGTTATTCATAACATCGAACATAAAAAGTTCTCTTATGAACAACCTTCTTGCAAGATACCTTATGCAATGGGATAGAGTTTGTAAAACTCTAAATGAATTATGAAAATAAATACAGACGACAATACACCGATGGAAGGTATAGTAACATTTACTATGTTCCCTGTGTATACCTTAACCTCATTTCTTGCTAGCCTTTTAGGCCATAGTAGCTCTTACATTGATTCATCACTACTGGAATCAGCTAATTTGCCATCTGCCAGCTCTTTGCCGTCTGCTAGCTGACGGCAAAGAAGCTCTTTGCCATCAGCTACCCAAAAGCAGACGGCAAAGAAAGGGCAGATGGCAAAGAAGCTCTTTGCCGTCAGCCAGCTCTTTGCCGTCCGCTGGCGGACGGCAAAGAGTGAGGTGGCCCCCACCCCCCGCCCGTTTTTGAAAAACTTAACGGGCCACCTCTTTGCCGTCCGCTAGCAGACGGCAAAGAGGCAAAAAAGCGGACGACAAAGGGGGGCGGACGGCAAAGAGCCTACTACCTAACGGCCCGTACCCCCCGCCCGTTACTCACTTCTTCCCTCTCCCTCGCCGTTTCTCTCCTCCCACGCCGTCGCCCGCCGCGCGCCGCCGCCCCGTCGCCCCCGCCGCCCCGGCTCGCC
>NC_057814.1:332624798-332626857 GCF_018294505.1 Triticum aestivum
ATCATATATAATTGTGTTGATCGGGTAGTTTTAAATGTGCAGTTGTTTCATCGCTGCGAGGTTTGGTGTTCGACGACCTCGCCGTGCGTTTGACGAGCTCTGCCCCTTCGTTCGTGGGTGAGCACAAATGACATGTCCTCCTCCCCCATTAATTATTTGATCTATTCCGATGAAACTTGATAGCTAGATATATATGTGTCTTGAATCATCAGTATGCGTAACCAATATGTGTCTCCCGTTCGAAAGCGTCATAGTTATAAATATGCATGCATTTGCATATTTATAACCTTGATTCTTTCGAATTGTCCAACGCTATCCATGGACAGCCCGAGTATGTTTAGATTGGGTTCGTTTTCCCATATGCTTTGCTCCGGATCCGACGCATAAATTTCGTCAGTGCCTCCCCTGTTGTTCTCCGGGTACACATCCTCCCTGTTTATTGCAGAGACGTGTATCAGGAGAACAGCGGGGAGGTGCTGCCGAAATTTTGTGTAGGATCCGGGGCATAGCATGGGAAAATGAACCCAATCTAAACATACTCGGGTGGGATTAGGACCTATCATTACCTATTAGAGTGTAGGTTGCATGGACGTAATAAAATTGACAAAGTAGATCAACTGATGAATACATACATGCTGAATTATATATATTTGTTGTGTGTCTAGTAGCTCTGAAAGTCAAGATGAGTGATCGTGCGTGGATTTACACCGGTCACACTGGTCAGAACAAATGGAGCACTGAATGGTTCACAAAAACCAAGGGGTTTGTGCGAGCCGCATTTGCAAATGGCCAGAGGAAAACCTGGTGCCCCTGTTTACGGTGCGGCAATTGGGAAAAGAGGACAGAGGCTGAAATGGGCAAACACCTGCAGAAGAGTGGTTTTACGCCCGATTATACGGTGTGGACATTTCATGGTGAGTCTGCCCAACGTGACCGAGCTGAGGTGGATCGTCGTCGCACCGACGAGCATGGTACCGGGATGGAAAACATGGTGCAAGACTTTGATGATGCTCGGGATTCGGACGAGGAGATGGAGGAATCTGCAAAGGCCTTCAATGAAATGTTGGAGTCTTCAAAACGTCCGCTCCATGAGCACACTGAGCTTTGTCAGTTGGATGCCATCTCACAAGTAATGGCTCTGAAGGCTCAGTTCAACTTGGGCAGAGAATGCTACGATGCAATGATGACAGTATTTGGACGCTTTCTACCCAAAGGCCATGTAATGCCTGCAAACCTATACCAGTCGGACAAAATCCTCCGTGCAGTGAAGATGCCCTATGATAAGATACATGCCTGTGAGAAAGGATGTGTCTTGTTTAGGCTTGACTATGCGGACTTGAACTATTGTCCCATTTGCAAGTCTTCCAGGTATGTTGTGGTAGACAACGGTATGGGTGAGAAGACACAGACCAAAATCCCCGTTAGTGTTCTTCGGTATATGCCAATCGTACCAAGACTTCAACGTCTTTTCATGGTCGAAGAGACGGCCAGACAGATGACATGGCACAAAACGGGCAAAAGAACCAAACTAGATGCAGATGGGAATCTGATGATTGTACACATCGGATGGTGTTGCGTGGAAAAAGTTTGATGAATTACGTGGTGACAAAGCGGCAGATCCGAGGCATCCTCGAGTCGGCATCAGCACGGATGGGTTCAGTGTGTTTGGTATGACGGCAGCCCAATACAGTTGTTGGCCCGTATTTGTCTTTCCACTCAATCTCCCCCCCGGACAGATTATGCAAAGAAAGAACATTTTCCTGATGTTGATAATTCCAGGGCCCAACTATCCGGGGAAAAATATGAATGTGTACATGCAACCGCTTAAGGACGAATTGCAAGAAGCCTGGGATAATGGGTTCAAGACATACGATGCCTATAGCAAACGGAACTTCATAATGCGTGTCTGGTACATGTACTCGACGCATGACTTGCCGGCGTATGCGCTATTCGTTGGCTGGTGTGTGCATGGAAGGTTCCCGTGCCCCACATGCAAGGGAGCTCTTGAGTTTCGTTGGCTTCAGGCCGGTCGCAAGTTTTCTTGCTTCGACATGCATAG
>NC_057814.1:332627657-332820772 GCF_018294505.1 Triticum aestivum
CATGCATAGAGAGTTCCTGAATCCTCGCCATAAGTTCAGGAAAGACAAGAAGAACTTCATCAGAGGTAGAGTTGTCAAAAACTCTGCACCACATGCATTGACAGGCCAACAGACCCTGGATCAGTTAAACGCTCTCGAGCCAGATCCCGAGCGTCCAGGGTACTTCAAGGGGTATAATTCTAAGCACGCCTGGACTCACAAAACATGCTTATGGGATCTGCCTTACTTCAAAGACCTCCTTTGCCCACACAACATCGACGTGATGCACACTGAGAAGAATATCGCCGAGGCACTTTTTGGTACATTGTTCGGCATAGATGGGAAGTCAAAGGATAATACTAAGGCTAGAGTCGATCTGGAGGCGCTATGTGATAGGCCGTTACAAAACATGAAAGAACCGAAAGGAAAGCAGAACTGGACGAAGCCAAAGGCATGGTTCAATCTTGGAAGGCCGGCTATGAGGGATATTATCTTGTGGGTGAAAATGCAGTTGATGTTCCCCAATGGGTATGCAGCGAATCTACAGAGGGGAGCCAGTCTTGATAAATTGAAGATATTTGGTCTCAAGAGTCATGATTGGCACATATGGATTGAGCGGGTAATGCCGGTGATGTTGTGTGGCTTCATCCCTGAGGATGAATGGCTAGTACTGGCAGAACTCAGCTATTTCTTTCGTGTTCTTTGTGCGAAAGAACTATCGCCTGGCGTGCTAGAAGAAATGGAAGAGTTGGCGCCGGAGTTGATCTGCAAGTTAGAGAAGATCTTTCCACCGGGCTTCTTTAATCCAATGCAACATTTGATTTTGCATCTCCCGACCGAGGCAAGATTGGGGGGGCCCGTGCAAAATCGTTGGTGCTACCCAACTGAGAGGATGCAGAAGACGCTTCGACAAAAATGTAAAAATAAACGTAGAATTGAAGCATCGATGGCTGAGGCATTCATCACTGAGGAGGCGGCAAACTTCGTGACAGCACACTACGAAGCCAAAAATCGTCATTTGCATAATCCGAAGCCTCGGTACAATGCTGACGACCCTAAAAATGGTGGATCCAACCTCAGCCTATTCAAAGGGAATCTCACACCAGCCAGTGTTTCAAATCCAGTATCTTTGGATAACGAACAATGGCGGACCATTTCGTTGTATATCTTCAACAACCTGATAGAAGTGCGGCCGTACATCGAGTAAGTTCTCGGTACATAGTTTCGTAACTTCTATTTCCTTTGAACTGCTCTTATTCCTGGATATTTCATACAGTCGATACGTCGCCTTATTCTCGTATGGAGCGGTGATCCAAAAGGATTCTGTCGAAGAGTATGAGCTTCTCGCAAAGCAAGGAGGCGGCTATCCCGGTTTCATCTCTTGGTTCAAACAAACGGTAATTTCTATTAGACTTGTAGGCTAATTTGTAGGCGGCTATCCCGGTTTCATTCGCTAATTTGTGCGTATGCAACAATCCTTTCATATTAAACTTGTAGGCTAATTCAGAGTCTATGGACGCCGAATTGAGACAAGTCGCTAATGGTTTTGACTATAAGGTCCGTTCATTTGACAAATACGACATCAACGGGTATCGCTTTCGTACCTATGGCAAAGAGCTATCTATGGCCGACCGAAAGTTTACAAATTGTTGTGTATCTGCTATCGGCGAAGGTGGTACCGAGTATTATGGGAGAGTTGAAGCAATTTATGAACTTCTATTCTATGGTGAAAACCCACCGAATGTCGTAGTCTTCAAATGTTATTGGTTTCAGCCGAAGGAGACTAGAAGGACTCATGAACATATAGGGCTAGTTGAAATCAACCAAAGCACCCATTTAGATGTTCCTGATGTCTATATTATGGCTCAACAGGCGACCCAAGTATTCTATCTATCGTGGGCCTGCCAAACTAATCCAAATCTGAAAGGTTGGGATGTCGTTTATGAAGTGCCGCCACGTGCTAGACTATCTCCCCCAAAGGAAGAGGATTATGAACCTCACATTAACCCAGACACATATGAAGGAGAATTCTTCCAAGAGACACGTCTTTCCAAAAAGCGTTTCAAGAACCGCTATACTTCACCCCAAAACATTGAAGTAGACAGCGACAGTGAATCCGACATCACCCCAGAGGAGGAACAAGAAGAGCTGGAACAAGAAGAGCCGGAACAAGAAGAGGTTACTGCTGCGGATGACCTGTCATTGCTTCACCGATTACGTCAAGGTGGCCTTGCACATGTTGATGCCACTGAACCCTATGAGCCCGTCATTGATTATAGTGATGATGATGATTATGCATTTATTGATGATACTGATCGAGATTATTAGTAGTGTCAGGTATTAAAAATTTTAATGTTGTACTTGATGATGATACACTTAAGTGATACACATATTATTATTCATGTCGGTCTTTTTTTTATGTTGTACTAATTTCGTTTACTGTTTGTCATGGCAGGTGTTGAAAGATGGTGGGCGCTGGTCGGGAGCGCGCCAAGGCCCCTTCTTCGTCGGCGCGTGGTCTGAGGTCTTCGATTCCAGACGTACCTCTCCGCCGAGCGTTGCTGGACAGTATGTCCACACCGTCGGGCCCTTCTTCGTCGACCGCGGTGCCCAGCAGGGGACGAGGTAGGAAGAGAGGAGGTGGGGCACGTGGTCGCGGGAGAGGAGGTAGGGTGACTGCTAGGGCACCTTCCTCGCCGCCACCCCCAGCTGTTTCACCCGAGCACGTGACTGCTAGGGTGGACTCGTCCGAGGAGGAGGCTACACGGACTCCGGTCCACGAGCCTCCGGTCCACGGGTCTTGGGCCCACGAGCCTCGGGTCGACTGGCCTTCGGCCCACGAGAGTTCGGCCCACGAGACCCCGGAGGAGCACACGTCCGGATGGGGTACCTGGCCGGATCAGCCCGAGGAGCCGAGTGGCCATGCTGGTGATGGCGGGGAGCCGACTGATCTTGAGGAGGAGGGTGGCACCGTGTACCAGCGTGGTGCTACACGGCTCCCGTCCGTGCCGGCGACCCGCGAGCAGAGGTGGTTGATCTTCCCTGATGGGGAGAGGTACGTAAGTGCATTTAATATTTTTGTACCTTCTGCATTCACGTTTCTTCAAATAACTAATGCGTTGGCCTTGTCATGCTGCAGGGGTTGGGACCACCATCATAGTGTCCGCCGGGCCAACTCCGTCCTTGGAGTTCTTTGCCGGCAAAACTTCCCGGGGTTTGTCACGTTGCCTGGTGAGGGTCGGCTTCCAGAGCTTGGGTTGAGCTGGGAGCACTACGTGGCTGCCCCGGCCCCGCCGGATGTCATTATCGACGGTGTCGTGTGCGACACGAGGGCAGACATGGTGATCAGGACGTTCTGGGTAATTTCTCCTTTACACATTTCAAAATCTTCAACTAGCTAGTTATTAATTGTACTAATCAATATTGTCTCATTTGATTGCAGACATTCTACAGGTGTGAGGAGGGATACGAGGAGGACTGCGCAAATGTTATCCAGAACGTCTGCAAGCGCCTACTCCAGAACTTACGGCACGAGGCTCGGGTGCAGGCTGTTTGAGACTACTACGCCTTGCGTGGTATCAAGAAGACCAAGCCGGCGTGCCGCGATAAGTTCCTGAGTAAGGAGCAGTACATGAAGGTAATTCTTAAGGCCTTCTACTTAAGTTCCTTCATTTAGTAATTCTTAGCCGTAGCGCTCAAGTTTCTATTTGCTAACTTAGGCGCCTCCGAGATGGTGTGCGGATCGGATGGATTGTTGGGAGGTGTTGGTCGATGAGTGGTGCTCACAAGAATGGCTAGCCCTCCACAACCAGGCCAAGGACAAACGTGCCCAAATGGAAGGTGTGCCACACCATCAAGGCAGCTCCAACTTATATCAGTTCGGGCGCAACTGGGTATGTGGTTTGCTTCATGATTCATGCAATTCATTCATCATGCTAGCTTGAGCCCTTTAATTACTAACTTTCATTGCTTCTCTCTTTCAGGCACGCCACAATAAGGCGGATAAGGTGCCAGAGGTGTACGACCTGTATGCCATGGCCCACACTGGCTCTTACAAGAAAGTCAAGGCTTTCTCTCAGTCTGACCTCGATAATGCAAACAACTTCACCAACATCTCCTCCCACAACAAGCTCGTGAGATATAGAGATGAGGGGAAGGCGAGGAAAGGGGAGGACTTTAACCCGAGCCAGGGTCCCATTGATCCAGAGCTGGTGATGATATCTGGTGGCGGGAGGTCCCATGGCTCCATAGCCATTGGAGATGGACTTATCCGTTGTCCTAGCACTCTCCCGGAGATCAAGGCGCGCCAGTCGAGCTCCGCTCCTGAGATAAGGCCTCGTGAACGGCCAGTGCAACTCGCCATCAAGGTTAGTGATACGTACTCAGTTATCTGTCTCCATTACATTGTGTGCGCTTCCATCAATGATTACAAATGGTCATGTGAGTGGTGTTGCAGGCTGCTATACAGACTGAGAGAGATAGAACGGAGAAACTTCTGGCGGAGGCGGCGGAGAGGCAGCGGGAGATGGAGGAGAGGACGAGAAAGATGATGGAGGAGGAGAGGGCACGGAATGACATGCAGGCAAGGGCCATGTACGAGCTCCTTGTGGTAAGTTTCTTCTGCAGATTACTTGCTAGTCTTAACATTTGAGTCTCATTACTAACTAGTATGACTCTGTTCTGAAAACCAAATGTGCAGTCTGTGTGCGAGAAGTCCGGTCAGCCCGCTCCGCCGATGCCAGTGATTGCTCCTGGGAGCACGGTGAGTTTAGTTTGAATGGACATTAGTTGGTAGTCTCAACATTTGAGTGTCATAATGCTAACGAGACATTGAAAATGATCTTTGTTGCAGCTTAACTCCAGAAACGCATCGCACGATCCTTCTCCAGGTAGCGGCACTAGCCACCCCGCTCCTACACCTCCCTGATCACGGTAAGTTTCTCTAGTGTTTTGCTTAACAAATGCATAAAGACCTAGACTTAGCTTTATTTCCTCCAATATGCTTACCATAATGACCTAGAGTTAGCTTATTTTCCTCCAAAATGACCCATTTTACCTAGGTTAGCTTATAAATGATGCAGTTCATCCAAGTTAGCTCAAAAATGACCCATTTTACCTAGATTAGCTCCTAAATGATCCATTTTACCTACGTTAGCTTTAAAATGGCCCATTTCACCTAGGTTAACTCCAAAATGACCCATCTTACCTAGGTTATCTCATAAACGATCCATTTCAACTAATTTAGCTCATAAATGATCCATTTGACCTAAGTGAGCTAAAAACGATCCATTTCACCTAAATTAGCTCTTAAATGATCCATTTCACCTAAGTTAGCTCAAAAAGATCCATTTCAACTAAATTAGCTCATAAATGATCCATTTCAACAAAGTTAGCTCAAAAAGATCCATTTCAACTAAATTAGCTCAAAAATGATCCATTTCAACAAAGTTAGCTCAAAAACGATCCATTTCAACTAAGTTAGCTCATAAATGATCCATTTGACCTAAGTGAGCTAAAAAACGATCCATTTCATCTTAGTTACCTCAAAAACGATCCATTTGACCTTAGTTAGCGCATAAACGACCCATTTCAACTTAGTTAGCTCATATATGATCCATTTCACATAAGTTAGCCCATAAATGACATACTCTTCTTGTTCTAGTCTTCTTCTTGTTCTAGTCACCTATTTCTAACTTTCTTATTTTTCATTTTGCAGATTTCATTCACTTGACGAAAGCTTGCATAGATGGAGTGCTCCTTATCCCTTTATCTGTTTCTTTTGTATCGTTGAACTATGCATGTATCTTGGTAGTTGGATGAACTATGCTATGTATGATGGAACTTGCTAGTTGGATGGAACATATGTGATGGAACTATGTATGATGGAACTCTGCATGTTGGATGGATATCTTATATGTTTGCACTTTGCTGTGAAAATTGTTGTCATATATATCATATATATCTTATATGTTTGCTGTGAAATATATCTATATATGTCATATATATTTGTGATGAAAATTGTTGGATTTAATAAAAAAACAGAAAAAAGAGCCAATATGCAGGCTCTTTGCCGTCTGCCACCGACGGCAACGGGCTCTTTGTCGTCAGCCGCAGACGGCAAAGAAGCCACGTGGCAGCCAACTGTGCTTCCTGGGAGCTGACCCATTTGGTCAGTTTGCCTACAGTGGCAGACGGCAAAGACTTTGCCATTAGTGGCAGACGGCAAAGAACCTGCACTTTGCCATCAGTGGCAGACGACAAAGACCCCGGAGGAGCACACGTCTGGATGGGGTACCTGGCCGGATCAGCCCGAGGAGGCGAGTGGCCATGCTGATGATGGCGGGGAGCCGACTGATCTTGAGGAGGAGGGTGGCACCGTCTACCAGCGTGGTGCTACACGGCTCCCGTCCGTGCCGGCGACCCGCGAGCAGAGGTGGTTGATTTTCCCTGATGGGGAGAGGTACGTAAGTGCATTTAATATTTTTGTACCTTCTGCATTCACGTTTCTTCAAATAACTAATGCGTTGGCCTTGTCATGCTGCAGGGGTTGGGACCACCATCATAGTGTCCGCCGGCCCAACTCCGTCCTTGGAGTTCTTTGCCGGCAAAACTTCCCGGGGTTTGTCACGTTGCCTGGTGAGGGTCGGCTTCCAGAGCTTGGGTTGAGCTGGGAGCACTACGTGGCTGCCCCGGCCCCGCCGGATGTCATTATCGACGGTGTCGTGTGCGACACGAGGGCAGACGTGGTGATCAGGACGTTCTGGGTAATTTCTCCTTTACACATTTCAAAATCTTCAACTAGCTAGTTATTAATTGTACTAATCAATATTGTCTCATTTGATTGCAGACATTCTACAGGTGTGAGGAGGGATACGAGGAGGACGCGGCAAATGTTATCCAGAACATCTGCAAGCGCCTACTCCAGAACTTACGGCACGAGGCTCGGGTGCAGGCTGTTCGAGACTACTACGCCTTGCGTGGTATCAAGAAGACCAAGCCGGCGTGCCGCGATAAGTTCCTGAGTAAGGAGCAGTACATGAAGGTAATTCTTAAGGCCTTCTACTTAAGTTCCTTCATTTTGTAATTCTTAGCCGTAGCGCTCAAGTTTCTATTTGCTAACTTAGGCGCCTCCGAGATGGTGTGCGGATCGGATGGATTGTTGGGAGGTGTTGGTCGATGAGTGGTGCTCACAAGAATGGCTAGCCCTCCACAACCAGGCCAAGGACAAACGTGCCCAAATGGAAGGTGTGCCACACCATCAAGGCAGCTCCAACTTATATCAGTTCGGGCGCAACTGGGTATGTGGTTTGCTTCATGATTCATGCAATTCATTCATCATGCTAGCTTGAGCCCTTTAATTACTAATTTTCATTGTTTCTCTCTTTCAGGCATGCCACAATAAGGCGGATAAGGTGCCAGAGGTGTACGACCTGTATGCCATGGCCCACACTGGCTCTTACAAGAAAGTCAAGGCTTTCTCTCAGTCTGACCTCGATGATGCAAACAACTTCACCAACATCTCCTCCCACAACAAGCTCGTGAGATATAGAGATGAGGGGAAGGCGAGGAAAGGGGAGGACTTTAACCCGAGCCAGGGTCCCATTGATCCAGAGCTGGTGATGATATCTGGTGGCGGGAGGTCCCATGGCTCCATAGCCATTGGAGATGGACTTATCCGTTGTCCTAGCACTCTCCCGGAGATCAAGGCGCGCCAGTCGAGCTCCGCTCCTGAGATAAGGCCTCGTGAACGGCCAGTGCAACTCGCCATCAAGGTTAGTGATACGTACTCAGTTATCTTTCTCCATTACATTGTGTGCGCTTCCATCAATGATTACAAATGGTCATGTGAGTGGTGTTGCAGGCTGCTATACAGACTGAGAGAGATAGAACGGAGAACCTTCTGGCGGAGGCGGCGGAGAGGCAGCGGGAGATGGAGGAGAGGACGAGAAAGATGATGGAGGAGGAGAGGGCACGGAATGACATGCAGGCAAGGGCCATGTACGAGCTCCTTGTGGTAAGTTTCTTCTGCAGATTACTTGCTAGTCTTAACATTTGAGTCTCATTACTAACTAGTATGACTCTGTTCTGAAAACCAAATGTGCAGTCTGTGTGCGAGAAGTCCGGTCAGCCCGCTCCGCCGATGCCAGTGATTGCTCCTGGGAGCACGGTGAGTTTAGTTTGAATGGACATTACTTGGTAGTCTTAACATTTGAGTGTCGTAATGCTAACGATAAGTTTCTCTAGTGTTTTGCTTAAAAAATGCATAAAGACCTAGACTTAGCTTTATTTCCTCCAATATGCTTACCATAATGACCTAGAGTTAGCTTATTTTCCTCCAAAATGACCCATTTTACCTAGGTTAGCTTATAAATGATGCAGTTCATCCAAGTTAGCTCAAAAATGACCCATTTACCTACATTAGCTCCTAAATGACCCATTTTACCTACGTTAGCTTTAAAATGGCCCATTTCACCTAGGTTAACTCCAAAATGACCCATCTTACCTAGGTTATCTCATAAACGATCCATTTCAACTAATTTAGCTCATAAACGATCCATTTGACCTAAGTGAGCTAAAAAACGATCCATTTCACCTAACTTAGCTCTTAAATGATCCATTTCACCTAAGTTAGCTCAAAAAGATCCATTTCAACTAAATTAGCTCTAAAATGACCCATTTTACGTAGATGAGCTCCTAAATGATCCATTTTACCTACGTTAGCTTTAAAATGACCCATTTCACCTAGGTTAGCTCCAAAATGACCCATTTCACCTAGGTTAGCTCCAAAATGACCCATTTCACCTTACTTAGCTAAAAAAGATGCCCTTCACCTTAGTTAGCTCATAAATGACCCATTTCAACTAAGTTAGCTCATAAATGATCCATTTCAACTAAGTTAGCTCATAAACAACCCATTTCAACTTAGTTAGCTCATATATGATCCATTTCACCTAAGTTAGCTCATAAATGACATATACTTCTTGTTCTAGTCTTCTTCTTGTTCTAGTCTTCTTCTTGTTCTAGTCACCTATTTCTAACTTTCTTATTTACCATTTTCCAGATTTCATTCACTTGATGGAAGCTAGCTTGCTATGATGGAGTGCTTGCTTTTCCTTTGATGAAACTTTGCATTGTATCTAGCTTGCTATCTTCATGACACTTTGCATTGTAATATATATATGGATGGAACAATGTGTATGGATGGAACTTCCTTATGTATGAACAATGTGTATGGATGAAACTGATGTGATATGTGATATGAAACTTATGTGCTAGATATGTGTTGGATATGTGCTGGATATGAAACTTATATATGTGATATGTGCTGCAAATTGTGGGATTTAATAAAAAACAGAAAAAACAGACAATATGCAGGCTCTTTGCCGTCTGCCACCGACGGCAAAGAGCTCTTTGCCGTCTGCCGCGGACGGCAAAGAAGCCACGTGGCAGCCAACTGTGCTTCCTGGGAGCTGACCCATTTGGTCAGTTTGCCTACAGTGGCAGACGGCAAAGACTTTGCCGTCCGTGGCAGACGGCAAAGAACCTGCACTTTGCCATCAGTGGCAGACGGCAAAGAACCTGCCATCTAGTGACGTGTAGATGACATCATAAGGCGGACGGCAAAGACCAAAGGCTCTTTGCCGTCTGCGGCGGACGGCAAAGGTCTGCCGTTAGCCACTTAACGAACTGACAGCGCAATTATTGCCGTCCGCCCTCTTTGCCGTCCGCCGCAGACGGCAAAGAGCCTTTGCCGTCCGTCGCCAGGAAGCAGACGGCAAAGCAGCTGTTTACCGTAGCCTTCTTTGCCGGAGCCTTTTGCCGTCCGCGGCTGACGGCAAAGGTCTTTGCCGTCCGCCTTTCGAGCCTTTGCCGTCCGCCATGGCAGACGGCAAAGTAGCTGTTTCCTGTAGTGCATAACAGAATGCAATCGAGTGGGTATCTTTGTGATTAACTCACAATACCCAAGAATTAGTGATTAACATGTTTAACCATAATTCCCAAGAACTATATCTTTGACCAGCCTACTATACATCAAAAACTTGTATGACATTCATACATGAGCTGGATATTCCAGTCATCTTTCTTTCTGCCTTTATACTTCTAACAGTTTAACTTTTAGTATTTCTCCTACTCGCAAAAGAAGCACCCAACTTAAGAGTGGCGTTAGCCCCGGACTTCCTAGGCGTGTAAGTCATACTAACACCCTTTGGACACTTCCTTTCTCTTTAAGTTGTTGTTTTATTCACCTTTCATTATATGACAGGCGTTCTTCTGGATCCCTCTCTTATCAGTCTAATGCATAGTAAACACTTTACTAATAATTTGCAATCGAACATTGCTTTGGATATTTCATATCTTTCAGCCTTTGTTTCTATCTGAAAATTAATTTCCAGTTCCATGAATATCACATAACTATCCCAAACTTTTGAAGTTCGAGTTTCATGGAAGCAAACATATTTCACTTGACCGTAACAGAATTCTAGCTTTTGGATCGAAGGACGGGAGTCACATGATCCATATCATTAGCGGGAGGATACAGAAAGCATGCGATAGGACAAAGTCCTTCTCGGCACTTTTGAGGACAATCCTCATATTACGTTACCAATCGTAAAGTTTTAACCAGATATTTAACAGCTATTCAATTTTAATAGGGAAGGTGGAAACGCGAGCCATTATTCTACAACTATTTTGCATATAACACTTAGACAATGTTCATAATTAATTGCACTAAGAATTAAACATGTTAATTCAACAGTGCGCTCCCACTCAAATCAATATCTCTCAAAATTGATTGTGAGTGATACAAGACCCACATTTCAATTGTTCGCCATTGGTGTAACACCACTGATGACGAAAAATCTCAACCGGCAGGCCAACTTGCCAATCACATCTCTATGTGACTCTTGTTCATCTTTCGATGCGTGTGTTCCGAGCTCATGACGGTCATGCCTGAACGTCAAGACAACCAAGTGATCTCGCTGCGAGGTCTCAACTCACCCGCCTCACACTTCTCTAATCGTTCGTACCCGTGTGACACGGTGCACCCCGAAAAGATAGGTGCCGTGACGGTGCTACACTTGGGAGAACACTAACTACTTGGTATTTTTGTGAGAGATCACCCTAATAAAAAGCGACTACCGCGCAATCAAGAAGGGTGCATCGTAAGGGGTAAACATCTCAGGCAATTCATAATAGCATGATATGGTATAGCCCTTTCTGACGGAGAAGTATTTCATTTCTTCGTCTTCGGCATTCGTGTTGGTGTTCACCTTCGCGAAGATTGCCACCACCTTGTTGATGCACCAGATAATATTGCTATCTCCATAGCGTATAAAATTAATGCATTACTTAAGGTTGACACGCAGGTCATTAAAGTGCAATCATATGGCTCCAGCCATCATGCCGAATCATGACACACATGTCATGTTAATCAAATTACATCATATAGTCATCTCATACATAATCGAATTAGTATGAGCACTGCTATACCACATCACATGCACATCCTGCAAAACCAAGTTAGACGCCTCTAATCGGTTTATGCAAAATTTATTTTACGTGGCTTCTAAGGTTTTGACTTAAACCGCAGCGACCAACGTTCATCATCAAGTATGATAGTTCATGTCGCTAGATTAACTTTGTAGGGTGTATGAAGCACGAGACAATAAAATCTCGAACCCCATACTAAACTTCGTCATACGCATGACCCCCGTGCAGATCATATCTGCATTGCCGTGTCGTCTGCGAATTTCATCTTTCTTTTGACTATGGCAGAACCCAAATAACTGATAGCACTTCCATGATCAATCAGGATGACGGATTGCCAGAACTTTGTCAAATTCCACCATGCTGTCTCGAGATTGAGCAAACGCAAATTCTAGGGAAGCAACAAGAACATCGGGTAACAGATTTCATCTGTCACCCGCATAAATAATTTTCAGCAATAGATCTCATCTACTACCTAATTATATTATGCAATACCCATACATCTCTATGTATTCTATATCGCAACCTGCATCTACGCATAGCACGGCTCATGATGCCACTGTAGGGTAACACAGCAGAAAACAAAAAAATTCCGACCTACACACCAGCCCAGGACCACTATGAAGACTGCATACAAGGTTTGATCTTTTTCGTTACCGACTCGTAGCGCAGCGGAGGTAGAGTCGATGACGATCGGCGGTGCAGATCCCCGCAGCTAGGATTTACAACCTCCCAACCGCGAGGATGTATACCCTCATCCGCCATACGGACAGCCCTCCGGGAGGCGGTCGAACAGTCCCCCGAACGGTGTCGCGGACAGCCCTTCGGGAGGACCTTCGAAACTCGAACGGTCACTCGGACAGCCCTCCGGGAGGACCCACAGAACTCGTACCGTCACTTGGACAGCCCTTCGGGAGGCACTCTCGAACAGCCCTCAGGCACTAAGATGAACTACGACCTCTCTACAGAGTTGCACACATACGGTGTCAGCTATCCGGCAGGGCTTCGCCGTCCAGAACTAGTTCCTGCCGGAACCCAGACAGCCTTTCGGCTCTACGAAACTATTTCGCTGGGAGGGAGAGAAGAAGCCAGATCATTGCAATGGCATGTATGTGAGAAAGAGTGAGTGTGGAGGGCTGCCCCTCCACCTCTATTTATAGGAAATCCCAAGGGGTAGGGTAGTTTCACACAAAAACCCGAAATGCACATGAATGAAGTCCTTCCACAAGGACCTAGGAGTGAAACCAATGAACAAGAGGGTCCCCAAGGGGGGATACCCCATGTGGCCGGCCACACCCCCATGAGGGGCCCAAAAAATGGCTCCTATCCATCCATGTCATCCCCAAGATCTTTTGGAGCAAAGCCCCAAAAGGTGGCTTTCCATAAAGTAACCATAAAGCTGATTTTCACTATTCACAACGACATTTTTCAGCGTCCGTTCGAACTGAAAATATTTATATGGGCTTAGAACATTTTCAGTACCCACCAAAATTATTTAACGCGTTCTGAAACAATTCCGGTTTAGTGATTTTCATCTGCGAAAAGCATCTGAAGTGGTTTCGGCAGCTCCGGAGCATATCCGGTTATTATCCCGGAAAATTCCAGAAAGCTTCCGGAATGATTCTGGCACCCTCCAAGAATTATCAGGCATGTGCCGAAACCAATTTGACTTTATGGTATCCCCTGAAACAACTTTTCAGTTTCACCGGAACTCATCCGGTGACCTCTCTCTGCGGAACTTTTCCGGTGTCCGAAACTTTTTCGGTGATTTTCTATCAGACTCCCTGTCTAGTATTCAGCAGATAGATGATCCTTAAGCTTGTGACCCTAGAGGTTCGGTGAAGTATAGACATGACCTGGAACCCCTTCCGATCAATGATCAACATCGGAGCCGTGGACACCCATATTGACCCCTATACCCACACGAATGAATATTCAAGTGAACCTCCAGTTGCGGTGAGCTATTCCTGTTGCTTCACGATATATCACAAACACCTGAGGTGAGATTTATTGCATCCCCGTGGGCCAACACTTTGTCCACTATGCAAGTTACCTCGTTACCGGTTTTGTTCTCTTTTCTCGTTTTGTGTTCCGGCATCCCCGTGATCAAATCACAAAGTGTCTGGCCAGACGATGATGGACACTGTAACACCGAGAGGGCCCGAGTATATCTCTCCATCGTCGGAGGAGCAAATCCCAATCTCGAGCTATCAAGTTACTTAACATACTTTCCCATGAACCTGTAAGCCGTCGTAATAGCCATCCAGTTACGGATGATGTTTAACAAACCCCAAAGTTCATGAAGGAAGCATGAAGAAACTCGATACTCTCATGGTCTAAGGAATTATGCAAACATTAACTATCTCTGTGTTATAAACCATTAACTTGTGATGAATGTATCTCATAGCATAACATCAATTCGGGTCGATTCAACACAAATGTCCTTCCTGACATTGTGCCCTCAAAGTTGCTTGGCATAGACATGCCCATGATTGGGAAAACATAAGCATCATGCAACACTTGAGCTAGTCTTAGAGGCACGACTAGGAATACATTTTACCGTTTATTATTCCACACGTGCATATGGGTTCTCCCCACAGCCTTTATGGATATACGGGCTCGGGAACCACAACAGTTATAGCATGGAACATAAACATAATTATGAACAGGGAGATAATCAATAACATTTATTATTGCCTCTAGGGCATATCTCCTACAGAACAACCTATATGATGCAACAAAAACAAACACACAAGCAAGCAAGGGAACAACACAAAATAAGCTTGCACAAGTAAAGGTACGAGATAACCAAGAGTGGAGCCGGTGAAGACGAGGATGTGTTACCGAAGTTCCTTCCCTTTGAGAGGAAGTACGTCTCCGTTGGAGCGGTGTGGAGGCACAATGCTCCCCAAGAAGCCACTAGGGCCACCATATTCTCCTCACGCCCTCACACAATGCGAGATGCCGTGATTCCACTATTGTGCCCTTGGAGGTAGCGACCGAACCTTTACAAACAAGGTTGGGGCAATCTCCACAACTTAATTGGAGGCTCCCAACAACACCACGAAGCTTCACCACAATGGAATATAGCTCCGATGTGACCTCAACCGTCTAGGGTGCTCAAACACCCAAGATTAACAAGATCCGCAAGGGATTAGTGGGGGGAATCAAATTTCTCTTGGTGGAAGTGTAGATCGAGGCCTTCTCAACCAATCCCTTGAAAATCAACAAGTTTGATTGGCTAGGGAGAGAGATCGGGCGAAAATGGAGCTTAGAGCAACAATGGAGCTTGGGGATGGAAGAGGAAGTCAACTCTGAGAAGAAGACTCCCCTTATATAGTGATAGAACAAATCCAACCGTTATCCACTTACTCAGCCCGTGATGAGCGGTACTACCGCACGAGCCCACGGTACTACCGCAAGGCCCTGCGGAACTACCGCGGCAGGAGCTAGCCAAGGCTTGTAGCATAGGAGCCGAGGGCGGTAGAGCCGCTGGCGCGGTACTACCGCTCCCCCTTGCAGTACTACCGCAAGGCAGGGTTTGTCTAGAGTGGGAAGGCACGGACATATAAAAATACATCCGTGGCTACTTCCGCTGAGTTTAGATCTATGCAAAAATCTGACACGGTACTACCGCATTCCTGGAGTGGTACTACCGCGTAGGGCGCGGATGTAAAAAATTACATCCGCCCCTACTTCCGCTCATGCTGTTGTGCCTGGCCAGAGCTCACGGTACTACCGCGCCCATGGAGCGGTACTACCGCGCAGGGCGCGGATGTAAAAAATTACATCCGCCCCTACAACCGCTCGAGTAGCTGAGCCTGGCCAGAGACCACGGTACTACCGCTCCCAAGGAGCGGTACTACCGCGTAGGGTGCGGATGTAAAAAATTACATCCGCCCCTACTACCGCTCGAGCAGCTGCGCCTGGCCAGAGGCCACGGTACTACCGCTCCTAGGGAGCGGGATTACCATGAGAACCTGCGGTACTACCGCAAGGGCCTGCGGTACTTCCGCTCCGAAGAGCAATACTACCGCATGCCCCAGTACAGCAACACTAGGAGTCCTTCATTTTGCAGAGACACGGAGAGATGGAGGATGCTCCAAAGTGCCAAAGGAAAGGTGGTGCAAAAAGGAACAGATGTGTACGTGTTGATTCCACCCAAACCTTTCCAACGCGGACCCCCTCTTAATAGTACGGCTTTCCTACGACTCAAATCCACCGAAAAGAAACGTAGAGAAACATCGTCTTCAATAGTCTTCAAGGGGCACCAAATCGTCTTGTGCCTAGTCATGATATGTCTGAAATGCTCAATGCACACGATTAGTCCGCAAATGCATTGTCATCAATCACCAAAACAACTAAGGGATAAATATGCCCTTACAATCTCCCCCTTTTTGGTGGATTGATGACAATACGGGATTTGCACATAGGGATATAAAATAGAACATAGGCAAACCCCACATCTATAAAATATAGACGGGCTCCCCCTAGATGTGTGCTTTCTAGAGAAATGCTTTGGACTGCACGACACACATACTAGGATCAACACTCCCCCTATATTTTATAGACAAGGCATATCTTGCAACAATATCTAACACTAAGCAAGGAGGCAAGATAATAACTATGAGCATAAAGTAAAGGCCACAAGATAGCATAAGATCACGGGCTACTAAGTACGAAAGACAATAAGGTACGCTAGAGTGCATATGCCTTACACCATATGAAAGAGAACCTGGTCTCACAAGCACAAATCAAACCAAAGCGAACGAGGTCCAACTGAACGAAAGCAAAGCGGCAAAGCGAAACAACACGACAAATGACTCACAAATCCGACACTCTCTCCCCCTTTGGCATCGAGACACCAAAAAGTCAGAGAGGACACCTACGACACAAGTGGTGGCTCAAGCTGAAGTGATCACTCATCATGCTCCTCGTCGGACTCGGCGGCGGGAATGGTCTCCTCCTTGTCCTCCTCAGAATCAGTCCACTTGTAGCCCTGCTTCGCCATCCATTCTGCCTCTAGCGTGATGTGCTTCTCGGACCCGCTGGATATCTCCTCGCCAAACGTCCTCAAGATCCTCTTGTCGCGGCGGCGACTCTCCTTGGAAGCAACATGGGTCTGGTACTGGCCCTTGGCCTGCATACAGAACAGAGCCTTCATCTTGTTCTTCAGCTTCTTAGCCCAAGAAGGCTCAGAAGAGGGAGCAGCATATCCAGCAGAGCTGTCCTCATCCGCTTCCTCCTCCTCAATCTCATCCTTGTCCACGTCCATTTGAGCAGCCTCTGCCTCAGCACGTGTAGTGGTGTTAGCCCACTGAGGCTTGATGCGGAGCTTGACGGGCTCATGACGAATCCAGTCGGGGCAACAAACTCATCATCGGGATAGAGCTTCTCGCAAGTCTTCGTGATCAAGAGAAATAGGTAAGGTCCATAGATGGGAACCTTATGGGTGAACACAGCAAACCGGAGCTCACACCACATGATATGTGAGACATCAAGTGGTTGCGTCTGAGCATGACGCGCCTCCTCACAAATGAGCATCATATCCACGAGATAGGCATGCACCTTATCCTTGTCACCAATGCGCGGAAAGAGGGAGTTGCGGAAGATCCGATGCATGATGTCAAGGAATGAGTTCAGCACCCATGCCTTCTTGCCACTGGGAAGCGTCTTCTCAACATAGTAGGGCTGAAGCTTGCTCTTGCTGGCTGACTCGGGGTTTGCATGAGGGCAAACACCAACAGGCGTGTTGAGCCCCTCATCAGGAACCTGAAGCAAATCCATGAAGTCCTTCCACTTAGCAGTCATCCGTTGTCCATTGGACATCCAGGTCAGGGTCCGTTCCTCATCAGTATGGAAGCGGACTGAAGCAAAGAACTGTGCCACAATCTCAGGGTCAAAGTCCAGGTGGAAAGAGATCACGTCCTCAATGCCAAACTGCTCCACCAGGTCCAAAGCCTCACCAAAATAGTCACTGTGCTTATCCTAGCTCATATGATTCATGTCAATCCATTGCACGTCCACGTAGATGTTCTGCTTGGCCTTGATCACATCCAGATAGATAGGATTCTGCTGCTTGGTCCAGAACAAGTCATTCCCTCCGAAGTTTGCACGGGAATTCACATCGGGGTTGATCTTCCATCGAGTGACAAGCTCAGCCAGTGGTATCTCATCCATGCCCATTGATGGCTCCTTGTTCTTGGTGGCGGTGGTCTTGGTTCTGCGTTGGGGGGCATTGGAGCCCTCTGGAGCTTCATCTTGGTTATGCAGGCGCTTCGAGCCCGTGCCGCGAACAGGATTCGACCGACGGACATTGGAACTGGAGCCACCACCTATGCCGCACAACACAAGAACACGCAAGAGAAGCGAGAAGGATCAATGCAAAGACCTCAGCAAAACAAATGAAACAAGTAGAAATAACATTGGGTAGTTGCCACAGGGAAGGTTCGACATCAACGGTAGTACCGCACCATGGTGTGGAACTAAATTTTTACTACTGTTCCAGCCGCGGTAGTACCGCGCCGGGATGGCATGGTAGTACTGCGCCTGAAGCGGAAGTAAAATTTTACTTCCACGCCTCGCGCGATAGTACCGCTCCTGGGGAGCGGTAGTACCGTACGAGGCGAAACCGGCCAGAGCGGTAGTACCGCACGGAAGGTGCGGTAGTACCGCTCGGGGTCAGATCCGAGATGAAACAGATCTGAGGACATCCGCGAACGGAGCGGTACTACGGTTGATCAAAACTACCAAGTAGCAACATACCAAATAGCATCTCTACGCATTACTACTCTCCTACATCCTACTCTTGCACAGATTCGGCCTAAAATCTCAAGAACAACATGCATCTCCCCAAAAACCTAGAGACAAAACAACGAGACGAAAAGAGAGGGATTTGGGGAGAAACCTTGTTCCATGGCAAGAGGGCGAGGTGGGGAATGATCCCTCCGGTCGGAATGCGAGGAGAGCGGCCGGAGATGGAGATTCGGCGAGGTCCTCCGGCGCCATTCTTGGGCAGGAGAGAGAGACGACGTGGGGAAAAAGAGTTGAACGGGTATGGGGGAGTTAGAACTCCCCCTGCCCGCTCTTAACCCCCACGCGCTCACGACTGTTCGGTAGTACCGCGGGTCATCGCGGTAGTACCGCCCGGGCGGAAGTACCGCACCTTGGGCGGTAGTACCGCTCTTCCAGCGGCAGTAAAAATTTACTGCCGTGCTGGTTGCGGTAGTACCATGCACAACTCCTATGGTAGTACCGTGGCAAGCCACGGTAGTACCGTAGACCCAAGAAAATGCAAGTTTCACAAACAAGAGAGGAAAACAGCCTTTGCGATGTACCCTTCACGCAAAAGGACACACCAATGAGCAAGAACATGAGGAAACTCAAACACAAGCACGACACGAAGAAAGAAAGACAAGAGACAACAAGGACCAAACACGCGACACAACCTCTCCAAAGGGAGGGCAGTGGCCGGAGCCACCTATGTTTGAGTCAAATGGTATGGCACCGTGAAGAATTATCCTTGGGCCCATGACCAAAACTCGTCTTTGAAGCACAAGTACCATAAAAATGGCTAATGTGAAAGAGTTGATCAATTTATGCATAATGGGGGGAGGGAGAGTTCATTGAGAGAACAACACTCCCCCTATGTCCATGCCTACACCTAAACAAGACATCAAGATGAGTATGGTGGGGTGTGCACGGGTTCAAGCCACATTGATCGAATCAATGATATTTAGCTCATGCCTTAACTCGCGAAATCTTGCTTCATCCAAGGGCTTCGTGAAGATATCTGCAAGGTTATCATGAGTGTTGACATAGTTGAGCTCGATCTCCCCTCGCCTAATATGATCCCGGATGAAGTGATACCGAATCTCAATATGCTTCGTCTTGAAGTGTTGCACCGGGTTGAGAGAAATCTTGATGGCACTTTCATTGTCACACCAAAGAGGCACTTTGTCACAAATGACACCGTAATCCTTTAAAGTTTGCCTCATCCATAGAAGTTGTGCACAACAACTACCGGCCGCCACATACTCCGCTTCGGTGGACGAGAGAGACACAAAACTTTGCTTCTTAGAAGACCAACTCACCAAAGAGCAACCAAGAAATTGGCACCCTCCGGAAGTGGACTTCCTATCCACTTTGTCTCCCACCCAATCTGAGTCCGAATAGCCTACAAGGTTGAAGTTTGCTCCTCTTGGGTACCATAAGCCAAAGTTTGGGGTATGAGCCAAATATCGAAAGATTCGCTTGACCGCCACAAAGTGGCATTCCTTAGGTGCGGCTTGAAACCGTGCACAAATTCCCACACTCAACATGATATCCGGTCTAGATGCACAAAGGTAAAGCAAGGAGCCAATCATGGAGCGATATACCTTTTGATCCACCGCTTTACCATTGGGATCTATGTCAAGTTGGCATTTGACGGGCATTGGAGTGGAAGCCGGCTTGACATCACTTAGCTTGAATCTCTTGAGCATGTATTGAGTGTATTTGGCTTGGTTGATGAAGGTTCCTTCTCTTCTTTGCTTGACTTCGAACCCGAGAAAGAACTTCAACTCTCCCATCAAAGACATCTTGAACTTTGAGGTCATGAGAGCGGCAAATTCCTCATTGAAAGCTTTGTTAGGGGAACCAAAGATAATATCATCAACATATAGTTGGCACACAAACAACTCCCCTTTGACCTTCTTAGTAAAAAGAGTGGGGTCGATTTTCCCAACTTCAAACCCACGATCTTGCAACAACTCGGTAAGGTGGTCATACCACGCACGTGGGGCTTGTTTAAGGCCATAGAGTGCCTTATCGAGTTGATACACATGATCGGGGAAGTAGGGATCCTCGAACCCGGGGGGTTGTTTGACATATACCAACTCATTAATAGGACCATTAAGAAAAGCACTCTTCACATCCATTTGTTGCAACTTAAAGTTATGATGAGAAGCATAAGCAATCAACAAACGAATGGATTCAAGGCGAGCAATGGGAGCAAAGGTTTCACCGTAGTCGATACCCTCGACTTGGGAGTAGCCTTGTGCTACCAATCTTGCCTTGTTGCGAACGATAATCCCATGAGCATCTTGCTTGTTCTTGAATATCCACTTGGTTCCAATGACATTATGATTCCCCGTTGGCCTTGGCACCAATCTCCACACCTTGTTGTACTCGAAGTTGTTGAGTTCTTCATGCATGGCATTAAGCCAATCCGGATCTTCGAGCGCCTCATAGACCTTTTGGGGTTCAACACAAGAGACAAACGCGTGATGTTCACAATAGTTTGCCAATTGTCTACGAGTGCTTACCCCCTTTCGAATGCTTCCAAGCACATTCGTCATGAGATGACCCTTGGTAGAGAGCTTGGATGCAATCTTGGCGGCACGACGCTCCAATTCCTCCTCAGGGGTGAGTTGAGGAGCGGAAACTTGATCATCTTGAGCGTCGTCTTGAGCTTGTTCTTGATCTTGAGGTTGCTCTTGATCTTGAACTTGCTCGGAGGAGCGAACTTGACCTTGGGCATCACTTGGTGGTTCACCACCATCTTGAGGTTGATCTTGCCCTTGATCTTGTTCATTTGGTTGAGGGCCTTCACTTTGTTCTTCGGAAGCGTGTGCGTCTTGGGTTGGTGATGGTTCCACTTGAGTGGAACATTGTCCTTCTCCTTCGGCCACAAGGGGTTCCTCAATGGGTAGGATATGACCAACACCCATTCTTCTTATGGCTTGGGGAGGAATTTCATCACCTACATCACAAGTACCACTTTGCTCCACTTGGGAGCCATTATTCTCATCAAACTCCACATTACACGTCTCCTCAATAAGTCCCGTGGACTTATTGAGGACACGGTAAGCATGAGAGTTTGTAGCATAACCAACAAATATGCCCTCATGAGCTCTAGCCTCAAATTTAGACAAACGAACACCTTTCTTGAGAATGAAACACTTACACCCGAACACCCGAAAGTACTTGAGGTTGGGCTTGTTACCGGTGAGAATCTCATATGGAGTTTTGTTCAATCCTTTGCGGAGATAGAGCCGATTGGATGCATGACACGCGGTGTTGATGGCTTCGACCCAAAAGTTGTATGGAGACTTGAACTCCGCCATCATGGTCCATGTTGCATCCATCAACGTCCGGTTCTTCCTCTCCGCTACACCATTTTGTTGAGGGGTGTAAGGTGCGGAATATTGATGCTTGATCCCCTCATCACTAAGGAACTCATCCAAGGTGTAGTTCTTGAACTCGGTGCCATTGTCACTTCTTATCGTCAAGATTTTTGCATTGCGTTGGCGTTGTGCTTCATTTGCAAAGTCAATGACGGTTTGTTGGGTCTCACTCTTCCTCTTGAAGAAATATACCCAAGTGTATCTTGAATAATCATCCACAATCACCAAGCAATACTTTCTACCCCCAAGACTATCAAAGGATGGAGGCCCAAAGAGATCCAAGTGAAGGAGCTCCAAAGGCCTCTTTGAGTAAATAATAGTCGTGGGAGGGTGAGCCTTCTCATGTAGCTTTCCTTCGATACAAGCACTGCAATCACGATCTTTGGCAAAACTAACATTTGTTAGTCCACGGACATGGTCCCCCTTGAGAAGACTTTGCAAAGATCTCATATTGACAGGGGCTAAACGGCGATGCCAAAGCCATCCCACGTCAACTTTAGCCATTAGGCATGTCGCGGTCTTAGTGGGTCGCTCCAAGAAGTTAATCACATATAGACCGTTCTCGACATGCCCAACAAAGGCTACTTTAAGAGTCTTGCTCCACAAGAGGGCCACGGTATCAATATCAAATAAAGTAGCAAAGCCCATAAGTGCAAGTTGACGAACGGAAAGTAAATTGTATGCAAGGGACTCAACAAGCGTGACTTTCTCGATCGTGAGATCATGAGAAATGACAACCTTGCCAAGACCCAATACCTTAGAAGACGAGGCATCACCCCACTCGACATTGGTGGGCATAGATGGAATCTTGTGCACGTGCACCACCAAGTCCTTGCTTCCGGTCATATGATTAGTAGCTCCACTATCAAGCAACCATGATCCCCCACCGGAAGCAAACACCTAGAAGAGATCAATGCTTGGTTTTAGGTACCCATATTGTAATGGGTCCTTTGATGTTAGTGACAAGGGTCTTAGGAACCCAAATAGACCATTCAATGTACTCATAAGGAGAACCAACAAATTTAGCATAAACATGTCCATCACTAGCACGGCATAACACATAGGAAGGGTTAAAGTCGCCGGCTTTGTTGGAAGGGGTGGCATTGCCTTTCTTGACACCACCACCCTTCACATTGTTCTTCTTCTCCTTAGAAGCACCCTCTCCCTCTTTCACAAAAGTTTGCTTGAGAGGAGGAGGTCGTTTGGTCTTGTCATTCTTCTTCTTCTTCTTGGACTTGGGTGCGAACCCAATCCCTTCCTTGGCCACAACTTCCTTTTGATTGCTCAAAAGGTCGTTGAGGTTCTTCTCACCTTGTATGCACGACACAAGGCCTTTCTCAAGTTGCTCCTTCAACTTTGCATTCTCCTCAACAAGATGCACATGCTCACAACAAGGGTTAGTAGCATTTGCATTATCAATTAAAACCATACGAGGAAAAGTGGCTTTCTCCTTGGTTAGCTTCACTTGGAGTTGATCATGAGACTCTTTAAGACTAGCATGAGTACCCTTCAAGGCCTTGTGAGCCTTGTCAAGTATATAAAACTCCTCCTTGAGTCTAGCAAGATCAATCCCAAGTTTGGCCTTCTCGGAATTTAGCACACGAGATACAACAAGAGCATGATCAAGATATTTCTTTAATTTAGCATGATCATCGTTGTATGACTCCTCAAGAGCCAAACGATGACCACGCTCTTCCTCAAGAGCGTTAGAGAGATCCGATATCTCATCGTCATAGTCACGACTATGCCCCTCCATCTTAGAGATGGTTTCTTCGTGAGCCTCGATCGTGTCATTGGCTTCACCAAGTTGTTCCAAGAGAGCAACAAAGTGCTTCTTGGACTTACCCTTCAGCTTACTCATAAAAGACTCAAATTCATTCTCTTCCTCATTAGGCCCCTCACTTTCATCAATGCAATCCGTCAAGGAAGGATTAGTAATGATGGTAGTTTTGATGTTGGGGGTTACCTTGTTGGTGGCTTTAGCCATGAGGCACTTGGCGGTGAGGTTCTCACTGGGTGAGTCGAAGAGAGACACCCGTGGAGTTGTTGCAATGGCCGCGGAGGCCATGGAAACCGAGTCACCGTCTTCTTCATCATCATCATCCTCAATGTACTCTTCTTGCGCCACCAACCCCTTGGGAGGAGTCTTCTTGGTGAAGTTGCTCTTCTTGGGGAAAGACTTGGCCTTGTCTTTTCGGATGAGCTTGCCACCATTGTCTTCCCTCTTCTCGTAGGGGCATTCCGCAACAAAGTGGCTCACATTGCCACAATTATAGCAAGTCCTCACACGTTGCTTGCCCTTCGCGCCACTTGAGTTGCTTTTGTTGAAGTTTGGCCTTGTGTTCTTCTTGCTCCAGAATTGCCTTGAAGCGAGAGCCATGTGCTCATGATAAGCATATTTAGTATCTTCGGGGTTGCTCTCCTCTTCTTCCTCTTCATCCTCTTCTTCCACACTAACCTTGGCCTTCAAAGAAAGGTTGAGCTTTTTAGCTCTTTAAGAACGCAATACCGCATTGTCGGTAGTCTTGTCCAAGATCCTCATTGCCACAAACTCATCTAAGTCTTCACTTGAGGACAAGGTGTGGAAGTCCGGCCTTTGACGGATGACGGACGACATGGCCTTGTGGTAAGGCATCATGGCCTTGAGGAACTTGCGCTTGATCCAATTGTCATCTGTATCCTTGCTCCCATGATCTCGGAGTGAGACCGCGAGAGTGGTTAGCCTCCGGTAAAGCTCATGAGGTTCTTCATCTTCATTCATTGCGAACTCATCGGCTTCATCTTGCACCACTTCATAGCTGGAGCGTTGAATGCTTGCGCTTCCCTTGTAAAGGGAAATGACATGGTGCCATGCTTCCTTGGCCACGGTGAAGGATCGGAGATGAGCAATATCTTCGGGCGGAATTGCATCTTGAATGATGAAGAGAGCATTCTCATTGAATTGATTATCCGCGGCTTCTCTAGGGGTGAAGTTGCTTCGGTCATGCGGATAGAAACCTTCTTCAGTGATTCTCCAAAGATTAGTATTAGATGGTTTAAATGACGCTTAAAGCGATATACCCAAGCGTAAAATCCTCATTTTTCACAATCTTAGGAGGAGAGCCGACATGATTTAAATGAGTGGAGGGAATAGGTCCTCCATAAGCAATAGGAGGTTCCACATGGGCAAAGATGCCACTACCATTTCTACCACTAGACAAAGGAACTTTCTCACTAGTAGCTTCCCCCTTATCGGAGTTACCATCCGTCACCTTGTTAGTGGGATCGACCACTTCCAACAGTGCGGTGGATAATTTGAGACCATCAAGAAAGTTCTTGAGCATGCCTTTGACCTCGGCCATCATGGAGGTTTTCAATGTGTCCAAAGCCACATTGAACTCCTTGCGAGAGACCGAGGTTCCCCCATCGGCCGTAGACGAGGACGAAATCACACCGGGGTGCTCCTCCTCGCCGTCTACGGTGTCAACCATACTCTTCGGTCGGCAAAGTCCTTAATAAAGAGACGAGGCTCTGATACCAATTGAAAGGATCGATATAGTTGACTAGAGGGGCGGGGGGTGAATAGGCAACTAACAAATTTTAGCTTTTCTTTGCCAATTTAAACTTTGCATCAAAGTAGGTTGTCTAGATATGCAACTAGGTGAACAACCTATATGATGCAACAACAACAAACACACAAGCAAGCAAGGGAACAACACAAAATAAGCTTGCACAAGTAAAGGTATGACATAACCAAGAGTGGAGCCGGTGAAGACGAGAATGTGTTACCGAAGTTCCTTCCCTTTCAGAGGAAGTACGTCTCCGTTGGAGCGGTGTGGAGGCACAATGCTCCCCAAGAAGCCACTAGGGCCATCGTATTCTCCTCACGCCCTCACACAATGCGAGATGCCGTGATTCCACTATTGGTGCCCTTGGAGGCGGCGACTGAACCTTTACAAACAAGGTTGGGGCAATCTCCGCAACTTAATTGGAGGATCCCAACAACACCACGAAGCTTCACCACAATGGAATATAGCTCAGAGGTGACCTCAACCGTCTAGGGTGCTCAAACACCCAAGAGTAACAAGATCCGCAAGGGATTAGTGGGGGGAATCAAATTTCTCTTGGTGGAAGTATAGATCGAGGCCTTCTCAACCAATCCCTAGAAAATCAACAAGTTTGATTGGCTAGGGAGAGAGATCGGGCGAAAATGGAGCTTAGAGCAACAATGGAGCTTGGGGATGGAAGAGGTAGTCAACTCGGAGAAGAAGACTCCCCTTATATAGTGAAAGAACAAATCCAACCGTTATCCACTTACTCAGCCCGCGACGAGCGGTACTACCGCACCCGACACGCGGTACTACCGCACGAGCCCACGGTACTACCGCAAGGCCCTGCGGAACTACCGCTGCCGCGACATGAGCTAGCCCAGGCCTGTAGCATAGGAGCCGAGGGCGGTAGAGCCGCTGGCGCGGTACTACCACTCCCCCTTGAAGTACTACCGCAAGGCAGGGTTGGTCTAGACTGGGAAGGCATGGACATATAAAAATACATCCGTGGCTACTTCCGCCGAGTTTCGATCAATCCGACACGGTACTACCGCATGCCTGGAGCGGTACTACCGCGTAGGGCGCTGATGTAAAAAGTTACATCCGCCCCTACTTCCGCTCATGCTGCTGTGCTTGGCCAGAGATCACGGTACTACCGCGCCCATGGAGCGGTACTACCGCGTAGGGCGCGGATGTAAAAAATTACATTCGCCCCTACAACCGCTCGAGCAGCTGAGCCTGGCCAGAGGCCACGGTACTACCGCTCCCAAGGAGCGGTACTACCGCGTAGGGCGCGGATGTAAAAAATTACATCCGCCCCTACTACAGCTCGAGCATCTGCGCCTGGCCAGAGGCCACGGTACTACCGCTCCCAGGGAGCGGTACTACCGTGAGAACCTGCGGTACTACCGCAAGGGCCTGCGGTACTATCGCTCCGAAGAGCAGTACTACCGCATGCCCTAGTACAACAACACTAGGAGTCCTTTATTTTGCAGAGACACGGAGAGACGGAGGATGCTCCAAAGTGCCAACAGAAAGGTGGTGCAAAAAGGAACAGACATGTACGTGTTGATTCCACCCAAACCTTTCCAACGCGGACCCTCTCTTAATAGTACGGCTTTCCTACGACCCAAATCCACCGAAAAGAAACGTAGAGAAATGCCGTCTTCAATAGTCTTCGAGGGGCACCAAATCGTCTTGTGCCTAGTCATGATATCTCTAAAATGCTCAAATCACACGATTAGTCCGCAAATGCATTGTCATCAATCACCAAAACAACTAAGGGACAACTATGCGCCTACACCTGGTTCTGAACTGTTTTAGTCACCAGTGGTTTTATAAAGGGTATTATGACCCGTCCTGCGGTACACTGGCAGGGCACTTGTGATCTACTTGTGTGCAGGGTAATGCTAATTAATCTCATCTGCATAAATCGATGTTATCATAAGCATAAAGTGGTAGCTTTTCAAATGGCGGATCAAATAGTGTTGCGCAAAACAAAAACGTGCACGATGGCACGACAAGTCAAAGTTTCGCTAATCTATTACATGGCTCAGCAAGCCAAAAGATCAAGTGTTTTCGGAGTATCAAATATATGAACCGCACAGCGGATGAATCTTCTTGGCCTTGACGGTTTGAAGATTCTGGATAATCCTTCTCTGGTTCTTCGTCCTCCTCCGCCGTTTGGAACTTTGGTGATGACCAATCGATGCCATACAAGGCTTGGAATTCAGCTTCATCATCTATAAGTTCGGACGGTTCAACTTCAGGGGCGAAAGTATGCTTACGGATTGGGGGGATTAGATCCATCACTTTATAAGCCGGCGTGGGCATCTTCTGATTGTCCATGTCATAAGCCGGTTGGTATCTTGAAAGATCCGTTTCATTTGCAATCAGGCTGGCCAAGGGACGTATCTCCTTCATGCAGGCAGCGAAGTCTTTCTTATCAAAAGGAGTGCCATCTTCTTTTAAGCTTGGGTACCCCGTAGCTATCTTGGCCGGGTCTAGCTGTGCTAGCCATGCCTTGGCCCGACTTAAAGCTGTCACGGCACCGGCTCTTTCAGATGACTGCTTCATCTCTTCAATCCTAGCAGGCATAACAGAGAGTTTTTTTCAAGACATCACTCAAGAGAGTAGGTGCTTGATTAGTCGGAGAAATCATGGCCAGTGCGCGCTGAGTTCCAGTATATAGCTGTTCAACAAGTGTATAAACAGCCTTGAGCTTCACAAGCATCTCTTGGCTAAGATTGCTGCTCCTGGGACCTGAGTAATAATTATGGATTGGTTAGAGGCGGTTTATACCTTCAAGGAAGAAATTCAATTTTGATGCTAGCAAGGCGACTCACCAAAGATAGCAGAAACCATCTGGGATACACGGTGTTTTAAACTGGTAAGCTCAGTGGTCACCTCTTGAAGAGACGCCTCCGCCTTTTCAGCCCGCTGCGTCAAGATAGTTTTCTCTTCAGCCCAGACATTTCTTTCAGCCTCAAAGCTGGTCTTCAGATTTTCTGTTTCAGCCACGCTAAACTGGAATTTTGAATCAGCTTTTCGAGTCTCAGATTCTTGATTCTCCAGTCGGGTCTTTGCATCGGCCAATTGCGATTGAAGTTGGGCAGTGGCGCCCTATACAAGCACAGGTTTGTAAACACATTCATATCCGGGTTACAAGAATATAAGCCCCAAGCCTTTTGCAAGCAACAACACTTGGCACTTGGGGGCTAATGCCTGCCGAAAAATTCTTCATACAATGGCTTATGTGAATAAGTCCCAAGCACTTTGCAAGCAAGAGTACTTGGCACATGGGGGCTAATGCATATTGCTTGCATCTCCTTACTACTTTATGATGACCCGGTTGTGCCGTAAACAATCACAGCCGGTTCATGGGGGCTACACAGGTAAGCTCTCCTTTATAAATAATGGTGAACAAGACCGGCTCATTCATGCTGATTAAACCAGCCCTTGGGGAATACAGATGCAATGTTAATTGTTTAAAATCCGGTTTAACTCTAAATGGTAAAAACCGGCCTTGGAAGGATTCTACCAAAGATGCTCATGGTTATTCTAAGTCTACTGCATATTCAAGCTTATCATACACAGTAGACTTGGGGGCTGATAGGATATGCATAATGTATTAAAGGAGGAATGTATACCTCATATTTTTGGTGCATCTGTTTCACCATATCAATTTCAAGGTCACGGCCGGTGTGCACTTGGTTGAGGTAGCCAGAGAGTACTTCACTAATATTCAATTGAGAATAATCAGTGATGTCAAACCTCACTTTCCGCTTTTGAATGAACTCCTGTTTGGCCGAGTGCTTGGCCAAGACAGTAGGATTTCTCGGTTCTTTAAAGCCGGTGCGAGTGACTATAACATCGTCATGTATTTCTGACAGTTTAATCGGGCTTGATGATTCAACGTTCAGAGGGTTGATGTTTGTCTGATCACTGGAGAGGTCAGGAATTTCTGGTGGAACATCATGGACAAATTCTTCGGTTTGCAACACGGTGTCAGATGCTGGAACTTGTTGTTCTGGCTCATGGACTTTGTGGTCTTCTACCGGCTTGGTTAGTTTTGCCTTCTTGCCAGGCTTTGCTTTTCCACTGCATGGGTTATGAGAAGTCAGTACAAGTATAAGAACATAAGGATGCAAAGAACAATAAGTAATTGTTATTACTCAGGGGCAGTTTTGAAAGCCGGCAACTGGGTCTGTGATGAGTCGCCGGAAGAGCGAGAAGCCTCCTAATAGTTTGAATCGGAAGAATTAAGTGGCTGGCGAATGAGACCCGCCAAGGGGTAAAAAGAGTTTAAGTTTGGAAGGACCTCGTTTCGGCGTTTTCATGGAACTGGAGTATTCGGTAAGCCGGAGGATAATTCTTCACCTCCGCTGGTCCGAGTTTGTCGCCGGTTCTCATGCTGCTGTTGCTTCAAAAGAAAGTGAGGATCCAAATGAGCTAAGGGGTGTGAAAAGCTTACTTTTCGGGTTACCCGTCGACTTTTCTGTCTTGGCAAAGGCGCTGAGTCGGAGGAAATAATAGTTACCTCTTCTTCGACCGCTTGACTGGCCCCCGTGTCATCCTGATAATAATCAGTGTCAATAAGATGGTTGAAAAGGGAACCAATGGAATCAAGGGCTACCTCCGACTCAGAACTGTCGTCCAGCTCAAACACCTCGGAAGCGCTCGGTTTCTTCTTATTCTTTTTGGCGGCTCTCTTGGTGGCTTTCACTTTGGCCCTCGCCTTCTTGGCCGCTTCATGGTCATATTCCTTCTTCCAAAAATTGGAGTCAGCCTGTAAAGGTCATTAAAGTTGAGTTAAAAGAGCATTTGAATAATAAGGAAAATTAAGTAATTTAGAGACTCACATTTGGTGGCGGGTTAAGTTTGCATAAAGGATTCAGTCGCACTTTACTGCAGCTTTCCAGGCTCTCGTTCAGAAGGGTCTTTGTCTTTTCGTTGATTGCATCATCAGTTAAGCACACGGAGCTGTGGTGCAGTGGATCTTTTTCACCACCCGTGTAAGTACACATTAAGCCGAATCGGCGGCTCAAAGGGATGATTCGCCAATAAACCCAACACCGAACCAAGTCAACACCGGTTAACCCATTTCCAAGTAGGGCCTTGACCTTTGCAATAGTGGGGGCAAGCTTTGCACGTTCTGCAGCAGTAAGTTTTTCAGGAAGGTGATGTTTTGGGTTGAGCCGCAGGACGCGATAACCCGGCAGTGGATTCTCATCAGCCGAAGAAGTATCTTTGCAATAGAACCATGTTTGGTTCCAATCTTTTGGGTGACTCGGCAGGCGAGCGTAGGGGAAGATAGCATCTCGTCTCCATTGAATTGAGACCCCGCCAAGTTCTAAGCTGGGTCCGTTGGTAAACTCATTTTGCCGGTTCAGATAAAAATATTCTCTGAAGAGTTCAACACTGGGCTCCTCTTGAAGGTATACTTCGCAGAAGACTTGAAAATTACAGATGTTTGACACGGAGTTGGGTAAGATGTCTTGAGGATGCAATTGAAAGAAGTGTAGAACGTCTCGGAAAAATTTGGAACCAGGCGGTGAGAAGCCCTGATTCATGTGATCGGTAAAAACAATGACCTCATCATCCTTTGGCTGAGGTCTTTTTTCGCCTAGTTTGGGGGCGCGCCAATGCATGACATTTTTTGCTGGTAAATAGCCGATTTTGACAAAGTCTTTGAGCGTGTTCTCAGTGACAATGGAGGGAACCCAATTACATGAAGTGACTGTCTTCGGCGGCATTGTGAAGGAAGAAGCCTAAAACAAAGAAAATTTTGCCGGTTTAAGTTGATTCATTAAGCCGGAAGTAAACGCTATAGTATATATTCAGATTGGCGGCTTAAATGGGGCCTAATGATATATGACTAATTATAACTGGTGATGTAAGCCGCCATGACAGCAATGGTATTCAAGATCTATCAAGAGAGAATTCTACTAAGTGTTGAGACAAACAGGTTTCACAGATTGATGCCATGATTTCGGATCTGCGACATGTCAGATAATGGAAAATATTTTTGACCTAAATTGCGGTGCTCGAGTAGTTCATATGTTCAGATTGGTTTTCTTACGAAAAGGAGATGGTCTAAAAACAAAGACAGGTATCACGATTGCCGCTGTGCTGGAGGAGTGCAAAGTTTGAATCAAAGATATAAACTACAACGAAGAACAAGGACAAACTCTGACGAACTTGCAGAAAACCCTAATGAGATCTAGAGGAAAGGGAATGAGGAAAACTTACCTGAGTTGTTAATCGACGGAGGTGCGGGAGCAAACTCTGGACAAATCAGGTTGATGCGGCGGCCAACGTCGAAGCAATAGCTGAGGTTCAGGACGGCGGCGGAGCTCGGGCGCTGGAACGACGCGAGGAAGAAGAAAGAGATGAAGAGGCAAGGGAGGAAAAAGAAAGGGACCCCTGGCCCTATTTATAAGGCTAGAGGGATAAGTAAAATGCACGGGAATCGAGGAGGCCAAAGAATGGATATGTGATGACGAAAACGCCTCGATTTTCGGAGGTTCATTAAAAGAAAAAGGGGATTTATTACAGATTTGGGCTTTGTGTAATATCAAATGACAGGTGACGTCATTTCGGGTTACCACAATTCCACGAGGTGATGTCATGGAGGGTTACAAGACCTCGCAAGGATAAATGAAGAAGGATTTTTTCTAAGTGTTGGAGATTAATATGAACAGGTTCAAATCAACCTAGGACCTAATGTTGGGGATATGACTATTGGGTATGACCCGCCCTGGAGGGGCCGGGTTATCCCAATGGTGGCTCATCAAGACGAAGCCCATGAAGATGTTGAAGATGGCGGTTCATGAAGCAGACTTGTTAGAAGGCCCAAAGCCCAAAGGCGGCTTAAAGCCCATAAGTATAAACCGCCATATATATATATATATATATATATATATATATATATAAAACTTGTGTTGTAAGGCAGGTATAGTTAGTCACCAAGCCGAACACGTTTGCATATGAGCCGGCCGGGACTCCATGAGCCCCGGGGCGTCAACCTGTGTATATAAAGGGACGACCCGGCGGCGGTTTAGAAAAGGAGACAACATATCGAAAGCTAGGTCAAGCGTAATTGCTCCCTGGTAATCGAAACATCAGCAATACCACCTCAAACTGGATTAGGCCTTTCCCTTCACCGCAAGGGGCCGGACCAGTATAAACTCCCAGTGTCCTTTGTCCCGTTTGACCCCTTTAAGCTAACCTCGTCGCGATGGCTCCATGACTAAGTCCTCACACTAGGACATCTGCCGTGACAATTCCACGACATGCGGCGAGATTGCATTTTTGCATGGAAAAATGCATGCTGGCATCACCTGCACATAGCTCGTTCACTCTGGATGCCTGCCTCTTTCTTGCCCACTCAATTGCAGCCAACCCTAGCACTTTTTGCTTCAGAGTTTTTCTCAGGGTTCTCTCGGCAGCCGTGATGGCTTCGTGCTCTTGCGCCAGATCAAACTGTAGTATCACTTCATTTGCAATGTGCAACTGCAGCCTGACCTTACCAAACATTACGTTGCTCCAGATTTTGAGGTCAGTGGCTACTCTTGCCAGCCTTCTTTTCATCCTCACAAAAGGGCAGTCGTGCAGGACAGGCCGCTGCCAAGCTCGCAATACTGTTTCATTGAAATGAGGGAATTTTGGCCAGAAGTTCTCGAACCTGAATCTAGCTTTTCTGAAGGGCGTGGTAGCCTTGGCCAGAATCAGCGGGCAATGGTCCAAGAACGAAGTTGATGCTGCCATAAGCATGTAATCCTGGTACAACAGATCCCACGAGTCATTGCAGGAATATTTATCGATACTACAAAGGGTGGGGTTTTCACGTTCGTTGCTCCAGGTGAATTTCTTGTTTCTGCACTTTATCTCTTTCAGCCCAGCCCAGTCCAATGCTCTTTTGAACTTGCCCATCATCCTCCTGTTGATGTTGCTGTTGCTCTTGTCGCTCGCTTGATAAATCATGTTGAAATCTCCGTTGGTCATCCAGGGCTCACCCGCCGGCGGTGCAGCAGCGGCGAGCTCAGCCAGGAAACCATCTTTCTGCGCATCGTCCGTTGGCCCGTAGACCGTGGTAAGCCAAAAAGGGTCGCCCGCTAGCCTGGGCACTACTATAACCGTGATGGAGAAACTACCTAAATGGTGCGACACTACATCTACTATTTGCTTGTCCCAGAAGATCGCCGCACCACCTCTCGCCCCGTGCGCCGGAAAAACCACACACCCTTGAAGATTAGTGTCGCCGACCTCCGTAGCTACACCAGTCGACCAGACCTCCACCTTGGTCTCCTGCAACGTGGTTAGCCTGAACTACCTCTCTGATGGCTGTGCGCTTCGCTGGGCAGTTCAAGCCGCGTACATTCCAGGACATGAGGATTAGGTCGTTGCCACTCATCGATGCACCATGCTATTCTCCGTCGATCACAATTACTAATTAAGACAATGCAGTACACCTTAGAACATGCCGGGGGCGACGACGGCCACCAACAGGCCCAAAACCCCGTCGTCATCGATCACACCACATACCATGACCCTAACTCAAGCTGGTCTAAGACCAGCTGCCAACAGAGACTAAACGAAGACCTAGCTAACATGATCAACCGTGGAGTGAATCTTCGGGGCCGGCGACTCTGGCCATGCCCGCTGCAATCTTGAGAGCAGCCTAATCCAGCCCGGTGAGCTTGGCGATGCCGGCGATGTCACCGTCGGACAGCGGCTCCTGGAAGCGCTTCATGAGCAGGGCCGCCGCCTTCGGGGTCATCCTGTCCTTTGGCCCGAGTGCGCCCAGCTCCTGCACCAGGCGCAGCACCGCCCGTTGAGCCACCAGCGTCGGGTTTGCCGCAGCGGCTTGGTGGGCACTACGGCGATAGGGAGCTGAGATGGCCATGGACTTTGGTGGAGCAGAGTGACAAGGCCAAGCCGGCGGGGCGTTGATGATGGGCAGGGGGACTGGTGCAAATAGCTTAGTGCGCCTGTCGCCGCCCACTTCGCCAATCTGGATTGTGCCCACCCGCTCCATGATCGCCAACAGCTGGAAGCCGGCAGTGGCCACCGCTGGGGAGGAGACGCAGGGCAGTTGGCAGGGGATCATCTTAGGGCTGTCCAACTCTTGCAGGGCGGGGAGCGGGAGGGCTGGGGAGTGGCCGCTGTCTTCGAACGCCAGCGGGGTCTGCAGGGCCCCGATCATGGCGTTCTCCATCTCCAGCTGCATGCAGTCCGTACGCGGCGGGGGAGAGAGCTCACGGCCAGAGTCGGAGAAGCTGAAGAAGCGCGCAACTGGGTCTTCTGATGCTGGGGTAGGAGGTGGTGGAGCTTGACAGAGGGGGAGCGGAGGAGTGGCCCGAAACGGGACCGGAGCAGCCATGTCGGTGGCTCCCTTGGCGGCCGCACTCCCGTGGCGCCTCCCAACCGGGGTGCGGCTGCAGCGGTGATGCGCCCCAGCAATGACGTCCGCACCACTCTCCTTGGCGTGGCATCCGCGACCGAGAAGGCGGTCCCTCCAGGACCGACCCGAGCCGCCACTGTTGTTGTCGTCGTCTTGGTCACGCCTTTGGTGCCCAAGGATGGGGCCGCCGCAACCTGCAGCCGAGCCGCGCGGAGCAGAGCGGGGTCCCGGGCCTTGACCATCTTCAACATGCGCCACCCATGTGCCCGGTTCGATGCGTGGCAACGAGCGGTCATCGTCATCAGAGGAGGAGGGGAGCCTGCTCTGCCCCGAGTGCGACGAGCGTGGCGAGAGCGGGGTCTAGTCCTCCACCAGGTCAACGTGCATGAGGAGGTCGTAGCGCTGCGCGCCGGGGGTGGGGGAACGCGGCGGTCGAGCGGCACGAAGCCAACCACCTCGTCGACGCGGCCGGCGCCATGCTTGAGCACCCAGAGCGCGCACTTTGTTGGGATATGGGCCACATCCCACACCCAGAGCCAGCCGGCGAAGGTCTTGGTATGCCCCCTCTCGAGCATGCGCGAGTCGAGGCCATCAACGCGCCCGAAGTCGCCCAGTGCCTCCTCCGCCCCGGCGAGCGACCAGAACTGCATGGGCAGGTCCTCGACGACGATGCACACATGGAGGTTGTACTTGAGGATCGCCGCGTGGTCGTTCTAGTGTCAGGCCTTGATGAAGTACTTGCCGCCGTCGACCTTGAGCACGCCGTGCCGCACCGCGTTGTCGCGGTGCGCCGGGAGGTCGAAGTGGACGAGGAAGGCCTCTGGGTGGTGCGCCGTGACGCGGAGCTGGTGCGGTAGGGTGCAAAGTTGCTCGTGCATGGCTTTCCCCACCGCCATTGGGTTGGTGGAGTGGCGGCGCTCGATAGTGGTGAGGGTGACGGCGTGCTACCGCAGGATGAACTCGGCGTGCTCGAGGTCGGGGGACGCCACGACGACTTTGTTGCTAGAGCGCGGGCGCCTCGCCGGGTCGAAGTGCAGGGGACGGTCCATCGGCGCCGACTCTGGCGTCGGCGGGAAGCACAGGCGGTCGTGCACCGGAGCTCTGGACGGCAGCGGCCCTAACCTGTCGCGGGCAGTCCCTCCTGTACCCCCGTTCCTAGGATTTTGGGGGCACTCCTTGCCAAAATGCCCCGCTTGCTTGGAGATGATGCAGCGGAGAGGGTCTCTGCAGTCGACGCGGCGGTGGAGCTCGCTCAGGCAGCAGAAACATTTGCCCCGGAACTGGCTTAAGAAAGCCTCGCGGCTGGCAGCCGCATTGAAGCCGCGGCTCCGGTCCGAACGCGGCCTCTGGTGGCGCCACACTGCACCCGCCGTGGACGAGCTAGCCTTCCTATTCATCCACGAGATGACCTCAGTCCATGCCCCGCCATCCCCCACGGTCTGGCCCGAAGAGGAAGGGGCGACCGAGGGAGAAGGGAAAAGAACGACGGATTTGAGATGACCGTCTTGCAACGGGGGGGGGGGGACGCCCAGATCCGGTGGTCTGGAGCCAACCCTCGCCCACAGCGGCCCGTCCCGCCACAGGATTCACGACGTCGAGGTCGGATCTGACGCGGAGACCGTTGACACTGCAGAGACCGGGGAGGGGGGCCCCGAGGGACCGCTGGGCAGAGAGACGCGGCTGGCGGGTGAGGAGCGGCGCCGGGGGGAGGGCCCCAGGTGGGAGCAGCTGGCGGAGGAGCGGGCCATGTGGGCGTTTAAGGTGGCCGCCGTGGCTGGAGCGGCCAACGGCGGGAGCGAGAGTGTGGATAGCCTAGGAGCAGATCCCTTCTTCACCTCAGTCCAGATTTACAATCGGTGAAGATTTGAGTTCAAGAAAACCTAGGGTTTCAGCTTATGCGCCGCCGCACGTGTTTGTGACGATTGGTCAATCCAACAGATTGATGTTCGCTGCTGGTACTAATCCGAGACTGATTGGTGTATATCAACTGCTGCTACTTGTCTGGTTTACAGGAAAAACAAACCAGCCTGTGAAGATCAAAAGAAAAAGAAAAAAAAGGAAAAGGGCCATGACCTAGAAGCAAATTATCCTCAGACTCGCGCTCCTCCGTTGACCCGCCCCGTTGTCGACCTTGCCTCGGGTCCAGTTGGTGGCTGGCCTTCGCCGCCGCCGACGACATGTAGCCGCATGTGCGGCCTCGGATCTCCGGCCGCCTCAGCTCGCCTCCGCCACCGCCTGACCTCGCGCTCCAATCACCGCTTCGTCCGCGCCCACTTCAAGTCGTCGGCCGCCTTAGTCTCTGATCGGAACCGCCGGTCGCCTTCGCTTCCGGTGCATTGAGCCGCCTGCTTCTGCATCACCAGCATTGCCGTTATTCCTACCGAGTCACCTTGGCCTCGCCTTCAACCTTCTCGAGTCACCCCGCAGGTCGCGCCGGACAACCCTTAAAAGTCGCCGCTGCCGCCTCGGGCTGCTTCCACCGACTTCGAGCCGCCTCTGCTATGGCTGGCCCTGGATCGCCGCTACTTTCGCCCGTCGCACCAAGCCGTCCCGAGCTCGGCCTCACCAACCCGTCTGCGCCTCGCCTCCTCGAGCCGGCCACAGTCGTCGTAGCAACACCGAAGCCGCCTGGGCCTTGTCACTCCGACTCCAAGTCTCCTCCGCGTGACCCGCCCACTTTCGGACCGGCTCGCCACTCCGCTTTCTGTCGCGTTGCCGGCTGCTGCCGTGCCTCCCGCCGGCTCATCGCGCAGCCACCTGTTGCTGCGCCCTCTGCCGGCTCGCGCCATTGTGCGCCCCGTCCGCAACTCGCCCTACTCCACAACCAAATCGCTGCGCCCGACCGGGTCGCGCCCCGCGCCCCCGCTTTGTCTGAGGCGCCGACTGTTGGGGAACGTAGTATTTCAAAAACTTTCCTACGATCACGCAAGATCTATCTAGCAGAAGCATAGCAACGAGCGGGGAGAGTGTGTCTACGTACCCTCGTAGACCGAAAGCGGAAGCATTTAGTAACGCGGTTGATGTAGTCGAACGTCTTCGCGATCCAACTGATCCAAGTACCGAACGTACGGCACCTCCGCAATCAGCACATGTTCAGCTCAGTGACGTCCCTCGAACTCTTGATCTAGTTGAGGCCGAGGGAGAGTTTCGTCAGCACGACGGCGTGGTGACGATGATGATGAAGTTACCGGCGCAGGGCTTTGCCTAAGCACTACGACGATATGACCGAGGTGTGTAACTATGGAGGGGGCACCGCACACGGCTAAAAGATCAACTTGTGTGTTATATGGTGCCCCCCTCCCCACGTATATAAAGGAGGGAGGAGGGGAGGGCCGGCCGTCCCCTAGGGCGTGCCCAAGAGGGTAATCCTACTAGGACTCCTAGTCCTAGTAGGATTCCACCAAAAGGGAGAGAGGGGGAAGGAAGGAGAGGGAGAGGGAGAGGGAAAGGGGGGCCGCGCCCCCTCCCCTAGTCCTATTCGGACTCCCCATGGGGGGGGGGCACCTCCTCGTGGCCTGCCCTCTCTCTCCCCTAAGGCCCATGTTGGCCCATTACTTCCCCGGGGGTTCCGGTAACCCCTCCGGCACTCCGTTTTTACCCGGTACCTCCCGGAACTCTTCCGGTGTCCGAATAACATCGTCCAATATATCATTCTTTATGTATCGACCATTTCAAGACTCCTCGTCATGTCCGTGATCTCATCCGGGACTCCAAACAACCTTCGGTCATCAAATCACATAAACTCATAATACAAATCGTCATCGAACGTTAAGCATGTGGACCCTACGGGTTCGAGGACTATGTAGACATGACCGAGACACATCTCCGGTCAATAACCAATAGCGGAACCTGTATGCTCATATTGGCTCCTACATATTCTACAAAGATCTTTATCGGTCAAACCGCATAACAACATGCGTTGTTCCCTTTGTCATCGGTATGTTACTTGCCCGAGATTCGATCGTCGGTATCATCATACCTAGTTCAATCTCATTACCGACAAGTCTCTTTACTCGTTCCGTAATGCATCATCCCGCAACTAACTCATTAGTCACATTGACTGCAAGGCTTATAGTGATGAGCATTACCGAGAGGGCCCAGAGATACCTCTTCGATACACGGAGTGACAAATCCTAATCTCAATCTATGCCAACTCAACAAACACCTTCGGAGACACCTGTAGAGCATCTTTATAATCACCCAGTTATGTTGTGACGGTTGATAGCACACAAGGTGTTCCTCCGGTATTCGGGAGTTGCATAATCTCATAGTCAGTGGAACATGTATAAGTCATCAAGAAAGCAATAGAAATAAAACTAAACGATCATTATGCTAAGCTAACGGATGGGTCTTGTCCATCACATCATTCTCTAATGATGTGATCCCGTTCATCAAATGACAACACATGTCTATGGTCAGGAAACTTAACCATCTTTGATTAACGAGATAGTCTAGTAGAGGCATACTAGGCACACTTTGTTTTGTCTATGTATTCACACATGTATGAAGTTTCCGGTTAATACAATTCTAGCATGAATAATAAACATCTATCATGATATAAGGAAATATAAATAACAATTTTATTATTGCCTCTAGGGCATATTTCCTTCAGTCTCCCACTTGCACTTGAGTCAATAATCTAGTTCACATCGCCATGTGATTTAACACCAATAGTTCACATTTTTATGTGATTAACACCCATAGGTCACATCGCCATGTGACCAACACTCAAAAGGTTTACTAGAGTCAATAATCTAGTTCACATCACTATGTGATTAACACCCAAGAGTAATAAGGTATGATCATGTTTTGCGTGTGAGAGAAATTTTAGTCTACGTGTCTGCAACATTCAAATCCGTATGTATTTTGCAAATTTCTGTGTCTACAATACTCTGCATGGAGCTACTCTAGCTAATTGTTCCCACTTTCAATATGTATCTAGATCGAGACTTAGAGTCATCCAGATCGGTGTCAAAGCTTGTATCGACGTAACTCTTTACGACGAAGTCTTTGTCACCTCCATAACCGAGAAACATTTCCTGATTCCACTAAGGATAATTTTGACCGTTGTCCAGTGATCCACTCCTGGATCACCATTGTACCCTATTGCCAAACTCATGGTGAGGTACACAATAGGTCTGGTACACAACATAGCATACTTTATAGAACCTATGACTGAGGCATAGGGAATGACTTTTCATTCTCTTTCTATTTTCTGCCGTGGTCGGGTTTTGAGTCTTTACTCAACTTCACACCTTGCAACACAGGCAAGAACTCCTTCTTTGACTGTTCCATTTTTGAACTACTTCAAAAACTTGTCAAGGTATGTACTAATTGAATTTTTTTATCAAGCGTCTTGATCTATCTCTATAGATCTTGATGCAAAATATGTAAGCAGCTTCACCGAGGTCTTTCTTTGAAAAACTCCTTTCAAACACTCCTTTATGCTTTCCATAAAATTCTACATTATTTCCAATTAACAATATGTCATTCACATATACTTATCAGAAATGCTGTAGTGCTCCCACTCATTTTCTTGTAAATACAGGCTTCACCGCAAGTCTGTATAAAACCATATGCTTTGATCACCTCATCAAAGCGTATATTCCAACTCCGAGATGCATGCACCAGTCCATAGATGGATCGCTGGAGCTTGCACACTTTGTTAGCACCTTTAGGATTGACAAAACCTTCTTGTTTGTATCATATACAACTCTTCTTTAAAAAATCCATTAAGGAATGCAGTTTTGACATCCATTTGCCAGATTTCATAAAATGTGCAATTGCTAACATGATTCGGACAGACTTAAGCATCGCTACGAGTGAGAAAATCTCATTGCAGTCAACACCTTGAACTTGTGAAAAACTATTTGCGACAATTCGAGCTTTGTAGATAGTAACACTACTATCAGCGTCCGTCTTCCTCTTGAAGATCCATTTATTCTCAATGGCTTACCTATCATCGGGCAAGTCAACCAAAGTCCATACTTTGTTCTCATACATGGATCCCATCTCAGATTTCATGGCCTCAAGCCATTTCGCGAAATCTGGGCTCATCATCACTTCCTCATAGTTCGTAGGTTCGTCATGGTCAAGTAACATGACTTCCAGAACAGGATTACCGTACCACTCTGGTGCGGATCATATTCTGGTTGACCTACGAGGTTCCGTAGTAACTTGATCTGAAGTTTCATGATCACCATCATTAGCTTCCTCACTAATTGGTGTTGGAATCACTGGAACTGATTTCTGTGATGAACTACTTTCCAATTCGGGAGCAGGTAGAATTACCTCATCAAGTTCTACTTTCCTCCCACTCACTTCTTTCGAGAGAAACTCCTTCTCTAGAAAGGATCCATTCTTAGCAACAAATATCTTGCCTTTGGATCTTTGATAGAAGGTGTACCCAATAGTCTCCTTTGAGTATCCTATGAAGACACATTTCTCCGATTTGGGTTTGAGCTTATCAGGTTGAAGCCTTTTCACATAAGCATCGCAACCCCAAACTTTAAGAAACGACAGCTTAGGTTTCTTGCCAAACCATAGTTCATACGGTGTCGCCTCAATGGATTTAGATGGTGCCCTATTTAATGTGAATGCAGCTGTCTCTAATGCATAACCCCAAAACGATAGTGGTAAATCGATAAGAGACATCATAGATCGCACCATATCCAATAAAGTACGGTTACGACGTTTGGACACACCATTACGTTGTGGTGTTCCAGGTGACATGAGTTGCGAAACTATTCCACATTGTTTCAAATGAGTACCAAACTCATAACTCAAATATTCACCTCCACGATCAGATCGTAGAAACTTTATGTTCTTGTTATGATGATTTTCCACTTCACTCTGAAATTCTTTGAACTATTCAAATGTTTTAGACTTTATATTTCATTAAGTAGATATACCCATATCTACTCAAATCATCTGTGAAGGTCAGAAAATAACGATACCCGCCGGGAGCCTCAACACTCATCGGACTGCATACATCAGTATGTATTATTTCCAATAAGTTAGTTGCTCGCTCCATTGTTCCGGAGAACAGAGTCTTAGTCATCTTGCCCACGAGGCATGGTTCGCAAGTATCATGTGATTCCAAAAGCCCATCAGCATGGAGTTTCTTCATGCGCTTTACACCAATATGACCTAAACGGTAGTGCCACAAATAAGTTGCACTATCATTATTAACTTTGCATCTTTTGGCATCAATATTATGAATATGTGTATCACATGATCGAGATTCAATAAACCATTCACATTGGGTGTATGACCATTGAAGGTTTTATTCATGTAAATAGAATAACAATTATTCTTTGACTTAAATGAATAACCGTATTGCAATAAACATGATCTAATCATATTCATGCTCACGCAAACACCAAATAACATTTATTTAGGTTCAACACTAATCCCAAAGGTAGAGGGAGTGTGCGATGGTGATCGTATCAACCTTGGAACCACTTCCAACACACATTGTCAATTCGCCCATAACTAGTCTCGGTTCATCCTGTAACTCTTGTTTTTAGTTACTAATCTTAGCAACTGAACCGGTATCAAATACCCAGGGGTTACTATGAACACTAGTAAAATACACATCAATAACATGTATATCATATATACCTTTGTTCACTTTGCCATCTTTCTTATCCGCCAAGTTTTGGGATAGTTCCGCTTCCAGTGACCATTTCCTTTGTAGTAGAAGCACTCAGTTTCAGGCTTGGGTTCAGCTTTTGGGTTTCTTCACGGGAGTGACAACTTGCTTGTCATTCCTCTTGAAGTTCCCTTTCTTTTCCTTTGCCCTTTTCTTGAAACTAGTGGTTTTGTTAACCATCAACAATTGATGCTCTTTCTTGATTTCTACCTTCGTCGATTTCAGCATCACGAAGAGCTCGGGAATTATTTTTGTCATCCCTTGCCTAATATAGTTCATCACGAAGTTCGAGTAACTTGGTGACAGTGACTAGAGAATTTTGTCAATCACTATCTTATCCGGAAGATTAACTCGCAATTGATTCAAGCGATTGTAGTACTCAGACATTCCGAGCACATGCTCACTAGTTGAGCTATTCTCCTCCATCTTGTAGGCTAAGTACTTTGTCCGAGGTCTCATACCTCTCGACTTGGGCATGAGTCTGAAATACCAATTCCAGCTCTTGGAACATCTCATATGCTTTGTGGCGTTCAAAACGTTTTTGAAGTCCCAGTTCTAAGCCGTAAAGCATGGTGCATTAAACTATCAAGTAGTCATCATACCGAGCTTCGTCAAACGTTCATAACGTCTGCATCTGCTCCTGCAATAGGTCTGTCACCTAGCGGTGCATCAAGGACATAATTCTTCTGTGCAGCAATGAGGATAATCCTCAAATCACGGACCAAGTCTGCATCATTGATAATATCATCTTTCAACTTATTTTTCTCTAGGAACATATCATGAATAAAATGGGGAAGCTATACGTGAGCTATTGATCTACAACATAGATATGCAAATACTATCAGGACTAAGTTCATGATAAATTTAAGTTCAATTAATCATATTACTTAAGAACTCCCACTTAGATAGACATCCCTTGAGTCATCTAAATGATCACGTGATCCATATCAACTAAACCATGTCCGATCATCACGTGAGATGGAGTAGTTTTCAATGGTGAACATCACTATGTTGATCATATCTACTATATGATTCGCGTTCGATCTTTTGATCTCAGTGTTCCGAGGCCATATCTGCATATGCTAGGCTCGTCAAGTTTAACCCGAGTATTCTGCGTGTGCAAAACTGGCTTGCACCCGTTGTATGTGAACGTATAGCTTATCACACCCGATCATCACATGGTGTCTCGGCACAACGAACTGTAGCAACGGTGCATACTAAGGGAGAACACTTATACCTTGAAATTTAGTGAGGGATCATCTTATAATGCTACCGCCGTACTAAGCAAAATAAGATGCATAAAGGATGAACATCACATGCAATCAAAATATGTGACATGATATGGCCATCATCATCTTGTGCCTTCGATCTCCATCTCCAAAGCACCGTTATGATCTCCATCGTCACCGGCTTGACACCTTGATCTCCATCGTAGCATCATTGTTTTCTCGCCAACTATTGCTTCTACGACTATCGCTACCGCTTAGTGATAAAGAAAAGCAATTACATGGCGATTGCATTTCATACAATAAAGCGACAACCATATGGCTCTTGCCAGTTGCCGATACAAAACATGATCATCTCATACAACAATTTATATATCATCACGTCTTGACCATATCACATCACAGCAAGCCCTGCAAAAACAAGTTAGATGTCCTCTACTTTGTTGTTGCAAGTTTTACGTGGCTGCTACGGGTTTGTAGCAAGAACCGTTCTTACCTACGCATCAAAACCACGACGATTTTTCGTCAAGTGTGCTGTTTTAACCTTCAACAAGGACCGGGCGTAGTCAAACTCGATTCAACTAAAGTTGGAGAAACAGACACCCGCTAGCCACCTGTGTGCAAAGCACGTCGGTAGAACCAGTCTCATGAACACGGTCATGTAATGTCGGTCCGGGCCGCTTCATCCAACAATACCACCGAATCAAAGTAATACGTTGCTGGTAAGCAGTATGACTGTTATCGCCCACAACTCTTTGTGTTCTACTCGCGCATATAACATCTACGCATAGACCTGGCTCTGATGCCACTATTGGGGAACACAATATTTCAAAAAAATTCCTACGATCATGCAAGATCTATCTAGGAGAAGCATAAAAACGAGCGGGGAGAGTGTGTCTACGTACCCTCGTAGATCGAAAGCGGAAGCGCTTAGTAACGCGGTTGATGTAGTCGAACGTCTTCACAATCCAACCGATCCAACTACCCAACGTATGACACCTCCGCGATCAGCACACGTTCAGCTCGGTGACGTGCCTCGAGCTCTTGACCCAGTTGAGGCCGATGGAGAGTTTCGTCAGCACGATGGTGTGGTGACGGTGGTGATGAAGTTACCGGCGCAGGGCTTTGCCTAAGCACTACGACGATATGACCGAGGTGTGTAACTGTGGAGGGGGCCACCGCACACGGCTAAAAGATCAAATTGTGTGTTCTATGGTGCCCCCCTCCCCACGTATATAAAGGAGGGAGGAGGGGAGGGCCAGCCGGCCCCTAGGGCGTGCCCAAGAGGGGAGTCCTACTAGGACTCCTAGTCCTAGTAGGATTCCACCAAAAGGGAGAGAGGGGGAAGGAAGGAGAGGGAGAGGGAGAGGGAAAGGGGGGCCGCAACCCTCCCCTAGTCCTATTCGGACTCCCCATGGGGGGGGGGTGCAACCTCCTTGTGTCCTGCCCTCTCTCCCCCCTAAGGCCCATGTTGGCCCATTAATTCCCCGGGGGGTTCCGATAACCCCTACGACACTCCGTTTTTACCCGGTACCTCCCGGAACTCTTCCGGTGTTTGAATAACACCGTCCAATATATCATTCTTTATATCTCGACCATTTCGAGACTCCTTGTCATGTCCGTGATCTCATCCGAGACTCCGAACAACCTTCGGTCATCAAATCACATAAACTCATAATACAAATCGTCATCGAACGTTAAGCGTGCAGACCCTACGGGTTCGAGAACTATGTAGACTTGACCGAGACACATCTCCGGTCAATAACCAATAGCGGAACCTGGATGCTCATATTGGCTCCTACATATTCTACAAAGATCTTTATCGGTCAAACCGCATAACAACATACGTTGTTCCCTTTGTCATCGGTATGTTACTTGCCCGAGATTCGATCGTCGGTATCATCATACCTAGTTCAATCTCGTTACCGGCAAGTCTCTTTACTTGTTCCGTAATGCATCATCCCACAACTAACTCATTAGTCACATTGCTTGCAAGGCTTATAGTGATGAGCATTACCGAGAGGGCCCAGAGATACCTCTCCGATACATGGAGTGACAAATCCTAATCTCGATCTATGCCAACTCAACAAACACCTTCGGAGACACCTGTAGAGCATCTTTATAATCACCCAGTTACGTTGTGATGTTTGATAGCACACAAGGTGTTTCGTCGGTATTCGGGAGTTGCATAATCTCATAGTCAGAGGAACATGTATAAGTCATGAAGAAAGCAATAGCAATAAAACTAAACGATCATTATGCTAAGCTAACGGATGGGTCTTGTCCATCACATCATTCTCTAGTGATGTGATCCCATTCATCAAATGACAAGACATGTCTATGGTTAGGAAACTTAACCATCTTTGATTAACGAGCTAGTCTAGTAGAGGCATACTAGGGACACTTTGTTTTGTCTATGTATTCACACATGTATCAAGTTTCTGGTTAATACAATTCTAGCATGAATAATAAACATTTATCATGATATAAGGAAATATAAATAACAACTTTATTATTGCCTCTAGGGCATATTTCCTTCACCGGCGCGCTTTGCTTCTTCTGAGCCACTGTCGAGACCGCCGCCTCTGCCATGCCTGAGCTGCCGCCGCCGGTCTCCGATGTGGTCGCTTTGAGCCGCCTGTACGCTGCAGGCCGTGGGCCGCCTCGTTTCTGCTACAAACCGGCCGGCCCTCTGCCACAGTTCTCCTTGCCCTTCTTTTGTTGCTGCAAGTTGAGCCGCCGCTCGCCCCAATCGTCACCAGCCACCTCCGCAGTGGTCAGCCCGGCCGTGAGCCTCCCGGATGGCCTACTTCCACCTGCGAGCCACACAAACCGCTGCTCTGCCTCTGCGGCTAGGGCCTGCTTCAACCGCCTCCGCCTTGAACAGACTCTCTGCGTTTTTGTATTATGGATGAGAAGGGGGGAATAGTTAAAAAATGGTCTGTAGAGTTCTGCCGAGTTGCACGTCAGACTGTTGACTGTGGTTAGTGTTGATCAATCGACCTGGCTGTCTGAACGTACATGTGTTGCTGCTATCTAAATGCGGGCGTTAGTGTTATGCCCTGTGGCCACGGCGTTAGATATTACAGCTTGTGGGGAACTGACATCAAGAGATAAAAGTCAGTATTGATGCATGAGGTCATCTGGCTAAAGTATTTGTCAAAACTCAGCAAGATATGAAGGGTCAGAGTTGCAGCAGTATCTGACAGAGTCCTCGAAGGGATTAATGCAAATATCTTTTGCATGCGTACAAGGATCAACTGTATTGAAAAGTTATCTACGGATGCCACTTATGGATCATCGGTCGGCCAAACAAATCAGGTGATATCCATCTAAATCTGTTTTATTAATACATATTGTTTTTGTCAAAAGACAATTATCTTTGGTCTATATATTTTCGTATGCAGGACAAATTGTCTACTGCAAAGGTGACCATCATGTCACGGAGTTTATTGAATAACTCATACCGAGAGTATATAATGAGTGTTGCGAAGATCATCAACTCGCCTCCAGCTTCAACATATTTGAGCATTCCGTTGTTCAATTATATGCCAGTTTATGTCACGGTCAAGTATGGAGAATCTCAAGACAACTCCTTGAGTCGTCTTAAGACTCGGGGGCTACAATGACATGACTCGGCAGAATTGGCCGGTTTCAGTGAATTCAAGAACTCCGGGTCATTGGAGGGAAAAATAACCCGGTCCCAGAGGATACTGCCATATTGATGAAAATTTAAAGGCAGTCAGAAAATTTCCGGCTTAAAATGAAGGATTCCGGTTTAAAATCCGGCTCAAGGGGAATCTGCCTCTCACAAAGCTTTGAAGCTCTCAATATCCGGTTTAAAATTCCGGTTCAAAAAGAGTCCATCTCTCGCAAGTTCGAGTTCTCAGGAAAAATTAACGGTTTCCAAAGAGAACTTGCTGCCATGATGCGCGGTTCAAACATGGGTATCCTGCCTTATTGGCTTATCACATTATTGGTCACTTGGGGGCTTCCTGCTCATCGAGCATAGCTATGACTACCCTCTTGATCCGGCTTGTACGCCTTGGTTACAAAATACTTGGGGGCTTCCTGCTCATTGAGCATACCTGTAACTACCCTATTGATCCGGCTTGAACGCCGTTGCGACAACCTACTTGGAGGCTTGATGCCCGGGTTATAGGGACCAAAGAGAGTTTGTTGCAGAGCCCAACTCAAACATAGGTACCCTGCCTTGATGGTTCAATATATATCACTTGGGGGCTCCCTGTTCATTGAACATAGCTTTGATAACCCTTTTGATTGGCTTGAAACACCAGGTGTATACACCAAAAAAATTCAGTTGATCTTGCTTTGTACGTCTGCCACTCCGCCCAGGTAATCCTGGAATGACCCGCTGAACTCTTGACAGTCAATCTTATTAAGACCCTGAACTTGTCAAGGTTAAAACGGTGGTTGTTCATGTGAGGCCCAGCTCACAAGGTTTGAATGAAGGATTAACTTAGTGGCTGTGCAAGCCCATGAAAAGCACTTTATGATTGAGGCCTGGCCGCCTATGAAAGCCTTGATTTTTTGTTATTCATTTTTGAACTTTGTTTATTGATATATGGTTTAACAAATGGGTTTGGGCCATGATGCTTTGATCCTTATGATGCATATTTGAATTTATCCGGAGTTTTGATAACCCGGCCTGGCTTTGGACGACTAAGTCGCCAGTGTGTGATGATTATGTGCTTGAAGTTCTGCGCTCTAAGTTTCTGGGTTGTTACCCTTGCTGCATATGGAGCTGTAAGCCGGCAGTATGAACCGATTTCACAGGCCATGTAGCCTTAAGTATATGACTCATCATTGAGCATCTTTGGGTTTGATAACTCGCCCTGATAGCAGACTTTAAGTCGCGAGGATATTTTGCCTTTAGCAATCAAAATGATGATATTTCATGACTTCGGGTTGATACTGGCTTCAGATTATAATTATCAAGGCATCACCATGGTATTAATCTACAACCGACAGTTTGACCCAATCTTCTAGGTATGTTTTTAAATTGTTGGATGAATATGCGAGGTTTGATAACCCGCCCTGGATTTTGACTTTAAGTCGCCAGTATGTTTAGGCTTGAATGGCCTTAATTCTAGTCTTTTCCATAATTGCATAAGACTATATTATGTTTGGGTTGTTACCTGCCCTGGCTTTTGACGTTAAGTCGCCAGGGCATATGTTGTTTAAACTTTGTGTAGGACATGCAGAGCTTTACACATAAAGATACTACTATTGCTCATATGAAAAATTGTGTTTAAGCCCATCATCTGGCCATCTGAAAATATTGCCGGGTTATTCTGCTCCGGGTTATATTGCTACATATTGAGTTTATTGAGGCTACAAGACGCCAAAGTGATATTTTCAAAATCTGGACATGACTATGAGCCGCCATGGATGGGTTATCAGTTATTGATTTTTACAAAGGCTATAAGCCGCCGGGTTACAAAAATCCCGGATTACAATGGATGCGTATTAAGTCGCCATCGGCCAAGAGCCGCCGGGTATTTGAACTCCGGATTTACTTGTCAACAGATAAGGTATTCAAATCTTTAATAGCCGAACTTGGCTGGATTTTCATTATAATATTGAATGATTGAGGTTTCTCATACCAGATTATATTATTCAAATCTTGAATAGCCAACATGGCTGGATTTTTATTATGGTTACCAATAACCAGTATTATGATTGAGGTTTTCAAAGTCGCTTCAGCGCAATGGCTATTATTTCTTTATCAATAGATATGATTTATTCTACAATGGAAGGAATAGTCCCGAGTCGCTGCAGGCACACGACCCCGCACTTGGGGGCTACATTATTCAAATCATGATTACATCAAATATGGAAGTCCCATGTCGCTGCAAGCATGCACCATGATACTTGGGGGCTAATGCAAGGTCATTTTTAACTTGCTTTATTGAAGACCCGACCCATCACATTGTGATGAGCCGGCCCTTGGGGGCTACTAATTGCTCCTGTCAAAGGTAACCCGAAACTTGGGAGCTACATCATTTGGTGTTATTAATTACTGCTCAAATCTACATGATCATATCTATAAAGTCCCTGCTCATTATTGCATAATGACCCGACCCTTGGGGGCTACACTGGTTGAAGTTTTTATGAGCATAAGGCAATTACAAGTCCCAGGTTGCTGCAAGCATGTAGCGACCAGACCTCGGACGGTCAAGTCTCTGTGCATCAGTGTCATCCCTGGATCAGTAATGCTGACACGCATAGTACTCGAAGGATTTATAACAGAGTACCAATCACACAATTATTACATCGAATGTCTCAAAAGAGAACTTATTATAATAAATATGGCTTAAGGCCATCTAAAAACGATAACAGTGGAAGACTTGGAAGATAAGCGAGTCCATCAACTCCAACGACATCACTGAGTATAGAACCACAACCTAAGGCACCTTACTTGTCGTCTGAAAAGTCTGCAACATGAAACGTTGCAGCCCGAAAATGTGTCAGCACATGGAATATGCTGGCAATGTAACACATAGAGAGTAATGAACAGAATAATGCTATACTACATGCATATTTGGCTGGTGGAAAGCTCTATGGTTACAGTTTTGCGAAAAGCCAAATTTTCCCTACTGCAACGGAATAAATTTTATTTAACTATCATGGTGGTTGTTAAACATTGAGAATGGGTGACACCATCTCAATCCCAATTAAGTTTCAACATTAATCCCAACAAAATTAATTAAAGTAACATGATGAGATTCACATGATAATCCAAGTACTAGATACTCAAGTTGTCCATAACCGGGGACACGACTAACCATGATTAGTTTATACACTCTGCAGAGGTTTGCGCACTTTTCCCCACAAGACTCGATCTCCTCCGTTGGGATTCTCGCACTACATGATGTTTGAGAAACGGATGACCGAGACATAGTCTTTCAGAAGCGTTTGCACCTTACGATCGGGTAGACAGTACCACCTACAACCCCTACATCTGCTAGTCTACCACTGTAAGAGTTCACACAACTTAATCAACTATGCTATAGCCCATAATAGCTTGTGGCTGCACACGGAAGTTTCTAGCATGAATAATCTCATGATCCCTTTGAGCCTGGGTGGCGGTCCATAAAAAAACAGGCAATCGCTGGAATACCCAGGTGCCTCAATCCACCCAGATGTGTGTTTAAGTAGCCACCTTAAATTGAACCATTAATTAACAATCTCACATCTGTCATGGATACACTCACCCAATCCACGTCTACTAGCATAGCATAGCAATATAAGCAAACGTAGAAGTAACTCCCAAGGGTTTGGTAATAAACAGGGCAATAGGTTCTACCTCATCAGCTACTTCCCAACCCACAATTTAATCAGATCCTAATCATGCAATTGTTTGAGGATTGATCTAACGCAATAAAACTGGGTGTGAAAAGAGGTATGATCAAAGTGTTACTTGCCTTGCTGATGATCCGTGAAACCTAGGGATTCGAAGTAGCAAACGGCGCACTCCGGGTACTCTATCGCAAACAAACAAGCATACAATAAGTACTCGTCTAATGCACAGGTAAAACTCAAATAAGAGATCTAACTAGAAAGTTCAACTTAAGAACTCCGGTTTGCAAAAAGAATCAAATCAAACGAAGCAACGAAAGTCAAACGGTGAAAGAAACAACCTTCATTTACTAATCTGGACCTAAGTCAAATTTAGGAGTAGCAAAACTTGTTTGAGTTGGTTAAACAGAAAGAGGGTTTCGAGACGAAACTCTAGGCGCTTGAATCGCCTGATTCCGACAAATGAGCGAAAAGTTAAACCAATACAAAAAACAGATCGGAAATCGCGATCAGAAATAATCGCGGAAAATCCGAGAAAAATAAAAACTGACGAACAGTTTAACGAACGGACGTTCATTAACTGTAGCTAAATGATGAACGCGTTCGTTAAAACGAACGAATGAGCGAACGCTCGCTAAATAAGAAAACCGAAAAAAACAAAACAAAACCGATCTAAAAAAACCCTAGGGTTTTCTAAAAAAACGAATCGGTTTTCTTCAGAAAACCGGGCGGCGGGCGGCTACCTCGGCTCGGGGCTCCGGCGAAGTCCGGCGGGGCGACGGGAGGCGGCGTGGGGCGGCGGGGCTGCGGGCGTCGGCGGCGGCGGCGGCGACCTTGGGCGGTGGGGCGGCTCGGCGGTGGTGCGGTTCCGGCGGCGGGGCTGCGGGTTCGGTGGCGGGGTGAGGGGCGGCGGCGGCTATTTAAGGAGGGGGGGGGGCGCGGCTTGGGGAAGGGGTGCCTCAGGAGGCGTGCTCCTCCTGGACTCGGGCGGCGGCGGCGGTCTCCGATCCAGAGACGGCGGTGGCGCGGGCGGGCCGGCCTGGTTCGGCTGGGCTTCGGCCCAGTTGGGTGCGTGGGAGTTAAAAAAAACAATTCCATCGAAATTGAGAAAAATTCTAGAAAATAAAATAAAATTCTAAAAATGCCAAAATAAATTTTTCACCGTCTAAATAAAGTATTTAGAACAAGATGAACATTTTCTTGGCCCTAAAATGCAATTTTGAAAAATGTGCAATTTTCCTAAATTCAAATAAAATAGCAAAACTCCAAATAAAATAAGATTTGATTTTTTTATTAAATCCTCAATATTTCTTATTTTTGGGAAAGTCATTTTATTCCATCTCTCTTATTTTTATAGATGAAATAATTGAAGATAAAATAAATAAAATCAAATGATCCTATTTTCAAAATTTGAGAAAACCCAAATATGAAAATAACGAAATCCCCAACTCTCTCCGTGGGTCCTTGAGTTGCGTAGAATTTCTAGGATCAAACCAAAAATGCAATAAAATATGATATGCAATGATGATCTAATGTATAACATTCCAAATTGAAAATTTGGGATGTTACAAAGCATGACAACCCGACACTTGGGGGCTACATATGTGGAATATTCAGTTTATGACTAGTGACTGAGATGAACAACCTGGATTTCTCCAAAGTTGCAGCATTAACATTAAAGCAAGTCTTTACGCTCCCTTCTTAAGACTTGGGGGCTACAGGTGATATACATATAAGGGAGGTACACTTTCAAGCTTGGTGTTAGCAACAATTATGACCCGGTGCCATCAATATTTACATACCGGCAATTTTGGCAATCATAACTCGGCAAGCTCTACATCTTTAAGCCGACTGAATATTAGTTGAATATTTCAAGACCAATATTTTTGTCAAGTCAGAGCATTGAAGGCCGACTCAAATAGATTATTTCTTATAATAGTTCTCTACAAGAGACCAATATCAGCAAATTGACTATGAAGCTGGCCTATTGACCCGGATTTCTTCAAAAGAAGCATTTGGATTTTTTGCATTGGCAAGGTTCGAACATTTCCGCTAAAGGAGATTTACTATGAGGTCATGGACACGTACAAGAAGGAAATGACAAGGACTTAAGGATGAGCAGTTTAACATGGATGAATCCAAATTAAACTGGGGGCTAATGTCGGGGATATAGCCCGCGGTATGACCCGACCTGATGCATGACCCGGCTGACGTTTGGCGACTCACTGGTGATCCGCCTGTGACTGGTAAATCACTGGTGACCCAGAGGACGGGTTAGATGAATAGCAAGGCCCAAGGCCCAGAAGGCGGCTTATGAGAAGACCGGCTCAAGGTGCGTGTCCGGTGGGCCGGCTTAAGAGGAAAGCATAAGGAATATTCCCTTAAAAAGGAAGCAAGACTAGGACTCCACTTGTAATAGAGTAATTCTAATCCTACTAGGACTAGTCATGTAACCCGCCCCTTCAACTTATATAAGGAGGGACAGGGCACCCCAAGAAGGGGCGAAAATAACCCCGAGGGCTAGATACAACTAGAGGAGAGCCGGCTTATACAGCAACTCCCTCATGAGCATATTGAATAAGACCTAGCCACAAACAGCATGTAGGGTTATTACTGGATGATGTTTCCCGGGGCCCGAAGCTGTCTAAATCTTGTCTCATGTGCAAATCCGCTTCGACAATCTATGCACATCTCTTGCTCGATCAACCCCTCTCAAGCTACTACCTAGTTGAGTTGGCCTCACGACAAGTCCTCACACTAGGACATATGCCGTGACAAATCCACGACACACTTCCTTGCGTGCGAAGATGTAGCTGGTGGGTCCCAGCTGTCAGGGGAGGAAACATTATTTTTAGGGTAAAAAGGATGCAGTTGCATGCGTGCGTCCATGGGCGTGGTGCGTCCCCACTGTCAGCCTCTCCACGTACAGTCATCTTCCGATGACTCTCGTTTGTTGACCACATTGACCACACCATGAAGAGCGCACCAAGGCCGGTGGACGACGGCGAGGCCCCAGACTGGAACGCCCCGGAGATGGGGAAGACACGGCAGTGGAGTCGCAGACGGACAGGAGTGAGAAACTTGACTGGTTCGGGTGCGGGGTGGGCCTACACTCGGCATAGAATAACAATAGGTGCGGAGGAGTGGAGGGATGGCCTGGCCATCGGTGGGGTAGCGTTTCGCTGTGAGGCATGCAAAACAGCGCCGCTGGACGCCGGAGGCTGGAGCAGGGGGTCCCGGCAGCGCTGGAGGAAGAAGACGAGAGATTGAAGAAGAATGTCGAGCGTTGGATGTAAATCTAACACCTTGCTTAGGCTTCGACCTTTGTATTTTTATTTTTTGCGAAAGTGCTTAGGCTTCGACCTACTGGCCCACATGTCAGCCAGTCCATTTGTTTTTTTTAGTCCATTTGGTGGGCTGGGTGAAACAATGATGTAGCGTCTATGCAACCCGTTTATATATTATGGTAGAATTTAAAGCCCATTTGCATTTTTCTTGAAATACGTGGACTTGTCGGGCTGGGTGAAAATATCATGTTGGGCTGGACGGAGAAATGTTATAAAAACGTAAACATATGATTGCACGTCTATTACTGCATTGGTCAGTAAAATCTTTGCAAGCTTATGTACGCAATCACCAGGAGTTAAGTTGCCAGGTTATATATAAACAATTATTATTATTATTTTGTAAGAACTTTCGATTTACGAAATAAATATCATTTTAATTTGATGTGTTAATAGGACGTGGGGTATTATTATTTTTTAGGCTAGACGTGGGACAGTTGAGTTGGTTCTAGGGAAATGTACTGGGAGAAAACTCAGATTACATCAAAAAAGAAAGTGGGAGAAAATTCAGAGGTAGGATTAATGAAAACGAAAAATAAAGGAAGTGGGAAGGTCTATAAAATGGTTGGACGAATGACAGGTTTACCGGAACCTTATGTAGTTTATATTATATATATGTAATAAAATAAGATATAATTATAAATATATATACTATTATAGAAGGGAAAACATAGGTTAGTTTTGCATTCTTATAGGAAAATAGAACTGAGCTGTGTGTCGTCTTGAAAAAAAAACATAACTTGGACTGCTGATGTTATAGATAAGCTAACTGGGATGCCTAGAGGCCGCTTGATACTTGCTGGATCCAAAAAATGATGAAACATGTTGTGGGCTACGCATGTTAAACAACAAAACCTAGGCCATGGACCTGGTGGGCTCGAGACTGTCAGCCTCTCGACGAACAGTCGTCTCCCGATTCCTCTTGTTTTGCTGACCATGTTGGGAACGAAAGATGGCAGCGCCGTGGCGAGAGCACCAAGGCGGAGGACGATATCGAGACCTCGGACCGAACAAACCGGAATTGGGGAAAACGCAGGCGGAGGGGAGTATGAGGGTTGACTTGTTCGGGTGCAGGGTGGGCCGATGGAGCTGCCGCCGCCGGACAATGTGTGGGAGTAGAGGGATGGCCTGGCCAACGCCATAGGCTATAATGGGTCACCGAGGCGTGGGCGGCGGCACTGCCAGCCGCTGTAGGAAGAGGACGAAAGATTGAACAAAATAAAGAAATATAAATGGATAGGTGGTTGGTCCCAGATGTTTGTGTACGAGACTTGCTGGGTCCACCTGAGAACGGGAATGTGTTGGGAGGAAGGAGATTCAAAGCACGACAACCCAGTGAACTAGTTACATACATAAGCAAATAGCCACTAAAAAAGCAAACAGGTTAATGGGTTCTTAGACGAAATATTTTGGACAAAACAGGTAATTACGGCACATAGGCTAATGCATGAAACACTCAGATGATAAAGGTGCTTAAACAGATAAAGTACATCATCTAGACCTTCTTGGCATGCTTGATCATGACGCTACGGCTGCCCGTGTACTCATTGGTTACGGGAAGCAGACACACCCTCATGTCCAAGATCCGCCTGTACATGTCGTAGCATCCGTATGTGTCCTTGGCCGCGTAGGTTATGTAGGCTAGATTCAGAGGTACCTCCCACGTCTTCAGGTCCTTGGTATCGTTGTCTTCTTTCATGTTGGCGTAGCAGGGGTCGATGATGGTCTCGGCGAGGTCAACCACGGAGTCCTTCTCCTGCCCGTTGCCAATGATCTTGTATAGCTTCTGGATGTCGACAAGCTTGTTGCACTAGATGGCCGAATCATCGCGTTCTTCCTTATCTCCACCGTAGCGAAGGTGCAGTCGGAGCTGCCAATGAAACGAGCGAATGCTCCAGAACCTCTGATGGCCCTACAGTAGTGGTAGACGAGAACCTCGTCCCGCATGCATACCTGGGCGACGGCGATCCACTAGTCCCTGTCAGGAGACAAATGGATGGGCATAAGGTCTAGTCATGTGACCTTGTGCTTTCTCGTCCTATAGGTATTGCATGAACTCGGCGAGGCAGAGCTTCACCGAGTCCAGATCGTTGGTGTACATCACATTCAACTTGGTGCAGCCATGGGTCTGAACGGCAAACTCAAAGGTGAACTCGTTGTTGAAGTCCATATCCAGCAGGCTCACCCCTCGGATTGCCATTGGAGTCTCTTCAAGTGAACGAGTGGGTAGGCGGGGGCAGCAGTTCGGTTTTCCGATCTTGGGGAACTGGATTCAACAGTAAACTGAGTGTGTACAAGCGACAACAGTTACTACCCCTCCCTCGCCCACTGCACGACCGGCAGAACATGCACCCTCGGCGCATTCAAACGCCTCCGTTAAGAAACCTATTCCGGTCACACGTCGGTTCATGAGCGGGTCTGTATTGGTACTGTAATAACAAGTGTTAGTGGTCACTTTTCTTAAATTTAATTAGCTTTAATGAAAATTTATTCTTAAAACAAGCAATGAATTGGCTGGTTCTATCAGTGCCACAGGATCAACATGCACAACAATTAGAATTATTAGTCTCAAGACGCACACGATCAACACATTTGTCACACTTTCACACAGACAATACTACCAAGTTTGGACAGTTTGTTATAGTTGCTCTCCTCTGCATCATCATGTCGTGTTTCCCAGCTTGCAAGATTCAGAACCAACAAATATGATTAAAATAATAAGTACAACAAAGATGCCTACACATCTCATTGATTCCCAGCTTGCAAGATTCAAAACCAACCCATTAGAGCCTTTTGATAAAGTGAATATCGGGATTAAATCCATCTTGGCTAGCCGTGTCATACAACCCAAGAACTTGGCGAATGCTCTTGACCATAACAACATCTGTAGTTGAGTATTCTTGTTTGCACAGATAAGAAAGAGCATGATTACTATAATAGTGGCACTAGTTGAAGCAAACTTTATTTCCAAAGTGAGAAAAGATTGCGATAGAATAGCTTTATTTTAAAAAATACAACGTTAGCACAGTATGAGAAAGCACAATCATGTTGATAAAGGACAGTACTGACCGGTGTGAGATGACTTTGGGAGATCAAGTTATTCTTCATGTCCCCATATCTTGCTAGAAAGCGATTCGTTGACATTCATTAACACCTCAGTATGGCAGTAGAAGGAGGAGCGTCGATCTCATTCAATCACTTTTTTGTGCAGTTCAACTAAAATTATGGCGCCCGCCAGTTAGAGAGGAGGAGCGTCGACTCATTTCAATCACTTTTTTTCTGCAAATTATCTACATTGGAAATGAAATGGTATCTAAGACAGTAGTTCTATTTTAAATGTATTATTACTTCATTTTATCAATGGCAGTAGCAGTGCCAAAACAGTAGCATAAGATCACTAGCTGGATGCAGAGTCAAAATCAACCAAAAAGGAACATACCGGGTCATGGGTACCATAATTGAGAGAGGGGCCCATACGCCGCCATGACCGATGTGGTCAACCTGCAGCTCCACTCGATGATTCAATTCATGCGACTTTTTCTGCAGTTCACCTGAAATGAAGTAAAGATTGCATCATTCAGCTAGCAAGAAGTACTTGCTCTCGTGAGCTAGCAGGTTCTTCTTTAGTAGTTGCACTAAAATTGAGCAACATTAAGGTTGGCTGTCCTGCTCATGTAAGGTGCAACTATAATTTGCTTATCCTTTTGTGCAGTTCCACTAAAATAAAGTGCTATTGTGGTGACAGTGATGGCTCATCTTGCAAAGGCTAATAAAATGTTGCACGAGATTACCAGCAGAGTTTGATGGAGATTTTGGAAACTCCAATCACCATTTTGTGCAATTCCACCAAAATCGAGAGATGTTGCCCACGTGACATTTTAGTTGAACTGCATAAGACACTCATTCCAAAAAAAGTGTTTTGTGTAGTTCACCAAAAGTTCACAATAACAACAAGGTGAAATCGATATCCCTATATGCACAAAAAGATAGAAAGAAAATAGTTGCTGGTCAATAACAAGATACGAAACATACACGAAATCAAAAGAACATCTTGATTATGTTCATGGCAATCACGCAAGGACAGTAGAAATTTTGAAACGGCAGCATTGCTTCATGTTACCGGAAGCATTACGATCAACAATGACATTTGTCAAATATGGGATTACTTTAATGGTGGCATTGCTTGTTTACCAGATATAGTAGATCAACAATAGCTAAAGAGTTGGTTTAAGGGCATGGGACCATGGGGACACTAAGACACTCAGCAACGTAAAGAAGCAACTTACTTATCATACTGGGGAAAACAGCAGGAGTACCATTTGTAACATAGTTTAATTGCATCATATCACTAGAGGCATTAGATTAACAATAAAACTGGTTAGACATGTCCTTAAGGTAATAGTGTGATCGCTTCATTTTACATGCGCCATACATTAACAACAGCAAAAGGTTGGTATAAGGACATGCGACCATGGACGCATCAACACAATGTACCTACTAGGAGGCATAAAGTGGTGATGTCGAGTTTGTTCATACTCTGTGAGGGCAGCAAATCTAATCCTGGAGACCTTTTACTATGTGAGGGCAACAAATCTAATCCTGGACATACTCTGTTGACTTGTCCACCAGCCGCCACTTTCTATCCTTTTTTCAACCAATAATAGATGTGTTCCTTATCCCGTTTGTACTGCCTTTTCCCTTTATTTCCCTTTTCAACCAAGAGACCGGTTGGGTATCTAGTCTCTACTACTTTCCCCCTATTATTTCCTCTTTGAATCAAGTCCTAGATTCATGCTATGACTTCCCCCTTTCTTCGTTGTTTGAACCAAGTCCTAGATTCGACTGCATGAAGTAGCTTTACCTCCAATAATACTAAAAATTTAGGTGGCTTTGGAAGAGCTGGTGGAAGTAGAAAAAGATGCACATGCAGACACATGGGGAGCTGGGGCAGTAGAGCAAGGCCGCTTTCGAAGGAACTTATACCTGAGGGTCGTCGGGATGTCGGCGGCGGCAGGTCGGATCTGTGCACAATACATCAGGGAGGAAGAAGGGTCAGAGGACCTCCCGAGCCAGTGTTGTATCGGAGAGAACGACACGGGCAGAGGATCAGGACCCGCCGGCAGCTGTAGGTTTCCTCCCTCGCTGCTGATGACTGCGTGAATGATGAACCTAGTCCTCTACACACACCGGCCGAAGGGATCCGGCCGGATCTGTGACCAGCAGTGAGCAGAGAGAAAATGTCGCTACCGCTGTCTTGTTTAGATCTGGAGAGGATGAGAGAATGAAGAGAGCAACCCTAGTAAAGCAAGCGCTCAGGCCCCTGCCTATATATATTGTGGAGTGGTTATCTTTTTATCTCCATAACAAGCGTTTCAATTTGTGTACGTGGCATTAAAGAAAAGAAACTCTCTATTTAACGTGACTAACTGTATGGCTCCTACTTACTAGTAGTAGTATTGTTCACTTGTGCTCCCCGGCCCTCCATTCATTGAACAACCCCACGGGTGAATAAACATAATGTACAAGTATATAGAACGAACAAGCTCGAACTATTTTAGCTTTGAGATATCGATGGTACAGTTTGACCACATTGCATCAATGGACTTAGTACTTTGAAGTAACCTATACGTATAAGCACATGCACGGTTTACATTCCGAATCGCTAGATAGAGCTTGAACTGTATTTGTTTACATGTACCACATTTTTCTTTTGGTTTTCTGCTCCATGGCGCAATTCATCGATACAGAATTATACTATGAGTAGTTAAAAGTTGAGGGCGGGCCTTTTCCCGAGCAGTACGCGCGACAGTTTTCGCGTAGGCGGTTTGACAGAGAGGCGAGGAGGGCGAGGGAGTAGCGGATTCAACTTACTGTTGGAAAGGTAGGGCTGTGCGATTTGACGACGCGTTACTGCTAGAAATATGGGGTCTTGTGATATGACTACTCATTATAGTCTTGAATTACTGGCGCTACGACCGGGGTGATGCCCCCTTCCGTTCCCCACTCTAATCTGGTGCATGACACGTCGACCCGGATGTTGGCTCTCCCACACATCGGCGAAGTACGTAAGAAGGAGCAAAGAATCATGCGGTATATATAGTGTATATACTAGTACTACTACTCACATCAGAGGAGTGCGAACCACGGCAGCCCAGTGAACCAGGAGGCGATAAGCCATAGAAAACAATGTGGTGATATGGCCATAAAAACAATGTGCTACAGTCCAGTCTGTAGCATGTACAATACTACTCCTCTTCCTCCTCGTCTCGGTCCATCGCCATCATACTTTCCCCATTCCCGTGTTTTCAGTATCATGCGAATCAAAGAGGCCCTTAGACTGGTTTAGGTCCGGTCATTTTTTATAAATGTGGTATGTCCAAAATTTAATGAACGTGCTCCGGTTTTTATGTAAATAATCCGGTTTGCATGTAGTAATTTATTTATTTAGTTATTCTTCTGCGGGGGGTTTGCATGTAATTCATGAGGTCTGAAATGTAAAGTACGTCGGCATGGTTGCATATGCTCCGAGTCGTGCATGCACTACGACACAGATGCTCTATGTCCCACATGTCGGCGAAAGGGAGCACGTGGAAATAGCGTAGGAGTACATATAGGAGGATAAATGCGTGAAAAAAAATATGTACTATGAAGCGTAGCTGCGGCTCGAAAAGGAGACCTAAAGTAATGACAAGTATAGGTCGCACGCACCCAACTAGTGGTGCTAGACGTACATCTACTTTTCCGCTAAAAAAAGAGGTACGAGTACTCAGTACTCCTATTCTATCAACATGAGTCCCATATGACAACAGCGTCCGTGCTACAGCTAGCTCTATTCCCTCGTTTCTCTCTTCTAATTCTAACTCAGCCGACGCGCGGTGGGCGGGGTGGGGATTTGCCGATGGTCGGTTTGCTCAACTGCGGCCCCACCTAACAGTGAAAATGTTACGACTGGAATAAAAATGCCATACACTAATAAAACATTAAGGCCACGGGGCAATGTAGTGCTGGTTACAGGAGGCAAGAAGAAAGATGCATCCATTGACGATGTCCACCTCCTCGACTCAGGGCAACGACCCACCGAACGGCGGCTAAGTAGCAGCGACTTTTGTGGCCAGGTCGATGTGCTTCTGAACAATGGCGTCCAAAGATTCTAGCCGCTGGAAGAAGGCCAACGTCTTTCTGCCCCCGCTGGCCTTATAGTGGCCTATGTAGATGATTTCCTCATAGACATGGATGTGTAGGTCGACGGTTTCTTGCATGGCGAGGCGCTGCGCGGCGAGCGCAGCCTCGAGGTGCACATTCTTCGTCACGACCTCCGGCAGCTGCAGGGCCACCAGGGCTTGAAAGAGTTCGTCACCATGGAGGCTGCTACCTCTTGAGCATGCGTTAGTTTTCCCTTGAAGAGGAAAGGCTGATGCAACAAAGTAGCATAAGTATTTCCCTCAGTTTTTGAGAACCAAGGTATCAATCCAGTAGGACACTACACGCAAGTCGCCTAGTACCTGCACAAAAAATCAAGAACCTTGCAACCAACGCGATAAAGGGGTTGTCAATCCCTTCAAGGCCACTTGCAAAAGTAAGATCTGATAAAGATAATAAGATAAATATTTTTGGTATTTTTGTTGTATAGATTGGAAAATAAAGATTGCAAAATAAATAAATAGTAAACGAGAATTATAGATCGGAAACTTATATGATGTAAAGTAGACCCTGGGGCCATAGGTTTCACTAGTGGCTTCTCTCATGCATATATTACGGTGGGTGAACAAATTACTGCCGAGAAATTGATAGATAAGTGCATAGTTATGAGAATATCTAGGCATCATCATGAATATAGGCATCACGTCCGTGTCAAGTAGACCGAAACGATTCTGCATCTACTACTATTACTCCACACATCGACCGCTATCCAGCATGCATCTAGAGTATTAAGTTCATGAGAACAGAGTAACGCATTAGGCAAGATGACATGATGTAGAGGGATAAACTCAAGAAATATGATATAAACCCCATCTTTTTATCCTTGATGGCAACAATACAATACGTGCCTTGCTGCCCCTACTGTCACTGGGAAAGGACACCGCAAGATTGAACCCAAAGCTAAGCACTTCTCCCATTGCAAGAAAGATCAATCTAGTAGGCCAAACTAAACCGATAATTTGAAGAGACTTGCAAAGATATCAAATCATGCATATAAGAATTCAGAGAAGAACCAAATATTGTTAATAGATAACCTTGATCATAAACCCACAATTCATCGGATCTCGGCAAACACACCGCAAAAAGTATTACATCGAATAGATCTCCAAGAACATCGAGGAGAACTTTGTATTGAGAACAAAAGAGAGAGAAGAAGCCATCTAGCTAATAACTATGGACCCGAAGGTCTGTGGTAAAGTACTCACACATCATCGGAGAGGCTATGGTGTTGATGTAGAAGCCCTCCGTGATCGAATCCCCCTCCGGCAGATCGCCGGAAAAGGCCCCAAGATGGGATCTCATGGGTACAGAAGGTTGCGGCGGTGGAAAAGTGGTTTTGTGGCTCCCCTGGATGTTTTTAGGGTACAAGGGTATATATAGGCGAAAGAAGTACGTCGGTGGAGCTACGAGGGGCCCATGAGGGTGGGGGCGCGCCTACCCCCCTGGGCGCGCCCTCCTGCCTCGTGGCCGCCTCGTTGCGTCTCTGACTTCCACTCCAAGTCTCCTGAATTGTGTTTGTTCCAAGAAAGATCCTCGCGAAGGTTTCGTTCCGTTTGGATTCCGTTTGATATTCCTTTTCTGCGAAACACTGAAATACGCAAAAACAGCAACTGTCACTGGGCCTCCGGTTAATAGGTTAGTCCCAAAAATAATATAAAAGAGCATATTAAAGCCCATTAAACATCCAAAACAGATAATATAATAGCATGGAACAATAAAAAATTATAGATACGTTGGAGACGTATCAGCATCCCCAAGCTTAATTCCTGCTCGTCCTCGAGTAGGTAAATGATAAAAACAGAATTTTTGATGTGGAATGCTACCTAACATAATTTTCAATGTAATTTTCTTTATTATGGCATGAATGTTCAGATCCGAAAGATTCAAGACAAAAGTTTAATATTGACATAAAAATAATAATACTTCAAGCATACTAACCAAGCAATTATGTCCTCTCAAAATAACATAGCCAAAGAAAGCTCATCCCTACAAAATCATATAGTTTGGCCATGCTTCATTTTCGTCACACAAAATGCTCTCATCATGCACAACCCCGATGACAAGCCAAGCAATTGTTTCATACTTTAGTATTCTCAAACTTTTTCAACTTTCACCCAATACATGAGCGCGAGCCATGGCCATAGCACCATGGGTGGAATAGAATATGATGATGGAGGTTGTGTGGAGAAGACAAAAGGGAGAAAGTCTCACATCGACGTGGCTAATCAACGGGCTTATGGAGATGCCCATCAATTGATGTCAATGCGAGGAGTAGGGCCATGCAACGGATGCACTAGAACTATAAATGTATGAAAGCTCAACAAAAGAAACTAAGTGGGTGTGCATCCAACTTGCTTGCTCACGAAGACCTAGGGCATTTGAGGAAGCCCATAGTTGGAATATACAAGCCAAGTTCTATAATGAAAAATTCCCACTAGTATATGAAAGTGACAAAATAAGAGACTCTCTATCATGAAGATCATGGTGCTACTTGAAGCACGAGTGTGGAAAAAGGATAGTAACATTGCCCCTTCTCTCTTTTTCTCTCATTTTTTGGGCCTTCTCTTTTTTTGGCCTTTCTCTCTCTTTTTTTGGGCCTTCACTTTTTTTATTTGGCATTTCTTTTTTTTTTCACACGGGACAATGCTCTAATAATGATGATCATCACACTTCTATTTATTTACAACTCAAGGATTACAACTCGATACTAGAACAAAATATGACTCTATATGAGTGCCTCCGGCGGTGTACCGGGATGTGCAATGAATCAAGAGTGACATGTATGAAAAAATTATGCATGGTGGCCTTGCCGCAAATACGATGTCAACTATATGATCATGCAAGGCAATATGACAATGATGAAGCGTGTCATAATAAACAGAACGGTGGAAAGTTGCATGGCAATATATCTCGGAATGGCTATGAAAATGCCATAATAGGTAGGTATGGTGGCTGTTTTGATGAAGATATAAGGAGGCTTATGTGTGATAGAGCGTATCATATCACGGGGTTTGGATGCACCGGCGAAGTTTGCACCAACTCTCGAGGTGAGAAAGGGCAATGCACGGTACCGAAGAGGCTAGCAATGATGGAAGGGTGAGAGTGCGTATAATCCATGGACTCAACATTAGTCATAAAGAACTCACATACTTATTGCAAAAATCTACAAGTCATCAAACCAAGCACTATGCGCATGCTCCTAGGGGGATAGATTGGTAGGAAAAGACCATCGCTCGTCCCCGACCGCCACTCATAAGGAAGGCAATCAAAGAACACCTCATGCTTCAAATTTGTCACACAACGGTTACCATACGTGCATGCTACGGGACTTGCAAACCTCAACACAAGTATTTCTCAATTTCACAATTACTCAACTAGCACGACTCTAATATTACCACCTTCATATGTCAAAACAATCATCAAGTATCAAACTTCTCATAGTATTCAATGCACTCTATATGGAAGTTTTTATTATACCCATCTTGGATGCCTATCATATTAGGACTAAATTTATAGCCAAAGCAAATTACCATGCTGTTCTAAAAGACTCTCAAAATAATATAAGTTAAGCATGAGAGATCAATAATTTCTATAAAATAAAACCACCACCGTGCTCTAAAAAGATATAAGTGAAGCACTAGAGCCAAATTATCTAGCTCAAAAGATATAAGTGAAGCACATAGAGTATTCTAATAAATTCTGATTCATGTGTGTCTCTCCTAATGGTGTGTACAGCAAGGATGATTGTGGTAAACTAAAAAGAAAATACTCAAATCATACAAAACTCTCCAAGCAAAACACATATCATGTGGTCAATAAAAATATAGCCTCAAGTAAAGTTACCGATAGACGAACACGAAAGAGGGGATGCCTTCCGGGGCATCCCCAAGCTTAGGCTTTTGGTTGTCCTTGAATTTTACCTTGGGGTGCCTTGGGCATCCCCAAGCTTAGGCTCTTGCCACTCCTTATTCCAAAATCCATCAAATTTTTACTCAAAACTTGAAAACTTCACAACACAAAACTTAAACAGAAAATCTCATGAGCTCCATTAGTGTAAGAAAACAAACCACCTGATGCGGAGCATCCTATGGACATCACCATGTCAAGAGTTCGTTTGGCAAGTGACACGTGCGACATCTACTTCACATACGCAAAGTTGAATCATCTCCTTTACACGTGTTCACTTGACCCCTTCGAGGATGGTATACTACCTGACACTTCTCCCGTGTGCATGCATAGGTATTGTCGGAGCTTCATGGATGTTGAGGAGGAGTGCAAGCGCCAAGGAACAACTACACCATCCGCGAGGGAAGCCTGGAAGCGACGACGGAAGAAGACGGAGCTGCTGAAGCTATAGCGGCCGGACATCCGGGCCAGAGGCCGGACATCCGGCGCCTGTGCAGCCGCCAAGGAGCTGCACCAACAGACGGCTAACAGCATCAGCGGCCGGACATCCGGCGCCAGCCCCGGACATCCGGCGCCTCGCCAAAGCCTGGACATCCGACCCTTCCCCCGGAAATCCGGCATCGACGACAGAACGCACCCAAAGTTTGGCCACTTCAGCCCGGACATCCAGCCCGAGCCCCGGATATCCGGTGGCTCACGAAGCCCCGGACATCCGCCCCCCAGCCCGGACATTCGGCGCCTCCCTACGCGCAGCCACGGGCCAAAGGCCCATGTATCTCTCTTTCCCACTTACCCCTTCGTGGCTTAGACTATATATACTACTCCCGCTCCTCCTAGTCAGGGTTAGCAAAGTGATAGCTCATTTGATAGAGAGCTTTGCTCCTTGTACCACTCTACTCTTGAGAGAGAGAGAGACTACTACTCCTTATGGAGGCGAAGACCTCCATCTAGGAGAAGATCCTGCGGGATATATCATCAAGACCCCCTCTTGGGCGGCCCCCTTCAAGACCTCCTCATGGAGATGAACTTTACCTTGTATCTTTCCCTTTATTGTTCATGTACCTTGTGGATCTTGTGTGTTTGATTGTCTAGTGGATGTGTGATTGGACTTGTTCTTGAGTGTCTCCCCTTGTGATTTCTCTCCGTTCTTCCCCGTGTTCATCGTGTTCTTCGAGGGAACCCACTGCAATCGTGAAAGATCGGCCTACACCGGGTTAGCCCCGTATCATATGGTATCATGAGCCACGTTGATCACGTATTTGGAGTCCCTCCCACCGTTTTCTAGCCTTGTTTTGTTTGATTTCGTCCTAAATTCGAAAATCCCCACCAAAAATAGCCCCCAATTTTTTTTGTGATTTGTTAGTTTGATGATGTTTTGTTGATTTTGATCCGTGGATTTGCTTGGTTTCAAGTGGATCTAGCTTTCCCCCCCTTTCCATCCACAAAATCTCTCCAATTTTGCCCTTGGAATCATCCATTTCCGCCCCCAATTCGAAAATTTCCGCCCCAAACGAGATCTGGAATCGTCGGGCCGGACATCCGGGCCTTAGGCCGGACATCCGGGCCCCAAGCTGGACATCCGGCTCCTGGAGAACCAAATCTGCACGGTTCTGTACACTGACCCCCGGAAATCCGGACCCAACCCCGGATGTCCGACCCCTGTAGATTTCAGCCTCCCGTGTTTCACCGTTTTGTCCATAACTTTCACATCTGGAGTCCGATTTTCGTGTTCTTTAGCTCGTTGAGTAGCTATTAACATCCTCTATCCATCTAGATAGGGTACGTCACCATTTGACTCCATCAAATTTTTGGCACTTTGGCATCTTTGCCTAGGGCTTCCACCATATCATCCGCATATCCACCACCGACTTCCGCAACCTAACCCATTTTGTTCCTTATAGCTTTAGTGGTTGTTTGAGTTGCGATTCGAGTATCCTAAGGTGTTTCGGCTACTTAGGGACGGTTGCTTCTTCATCAACCACCACCATAACTTCCGCATAGGCTTGCCCACCATACACTTCGGCCATCCCAACTTAACCCAATTTTGTTTGTGTTGTGAGTTGTGTCTCCTAAGGTGTTTCGGCTACTTAGGGACCGTGCTTCCAACTCCGACACCATGTATAGTCAACCTCGACTTCCGCATTGCGTCCTAAAACCCATCATTGCATTTTCGCAATCCCATTGAGCTTCCGCAAAACCACCACCGCATTCCCGCTACCAACATTTGACTTTTGTCCTTGAGATTTTGAGTTGTGGTTTTTCCGTTTCTGATGAGGACATGACTACCTTGGATACGACCAAAAATATTGCATACGTGCATATTTGTCAGGTGATCTCTAGTGCAAACTATTCAATAATCTATTTATGCTATCCAGAACAAAAATACTTCACATACTTTTGTGTTTTGTCTAATTGCAGGTGTATGGGACATTTGTACAATCCACATATGAAGATAAGGCAAAAGGAGAAGTTTAGGTTCTATTCAAAAAGTCCTCTCACGTCACTTTTGGGCCAAGAGAAGATAGAGTCCAAGTCTCTCACGTTCTGGATTCAGATTCGGACTTCACAGACATACCTGACTCAAAACGCCATCAACTTTTTCATACGGACTCCGAATTGGGTGATTCTTTTTTTGTTGGAAAGTAGATTTCGTTCTCTTTCCAACCCAATTGGATTCACCTTTAAATTCGTCCGGAGCGTTGAGATATGGATGAAACAATCTGACACTGCAGCAGAATCCGAGTCAAACAACAAGTCCAAAGGTGTTGCATCACCTCCACTTGGGCCCATGAGCCTTGTACGACCTAGGGTTGGTTTTAGGCTGCCTTGGGACATCCTCCAACCTCCTTGGCCTCCACCCCTTCCTCCTATATAAGTAGATCCATCTAGTAGCTTTTTCCTTGGGATTTGTTTAGTTAAAAGTTAGCCATTGCAACTTCGTGTACTTCGTTTGTGTCCAACGACCAGATCAAGACCGCTTTCGGATCCCCACCTTTATCAATAATTCATCTATATTCGCAATATTCAGATGCTTTATCATATTTTTGCTTGTTCTTCGATTGCTCGCAGGAATAGACCTTCGTGGTCAGGTTGATCGTGCTCCAGCATGGTCAATAACCTCTCGGAGTTGGTTTAGCGATTGCTAAGGCGCAACATGGTGCACGTTTGTAGTCGGATCGTCAAAGTCATCTCCACCAAATCGATAGTTATCATCTCATCAAAAGATCGGGTGTTGACGACTCCTCCTTGCCAGAGCAACCAGGCAAGCCCCCCCTTGATCACCAGATATCGCCTATTCTTCTCTATACTGCTTGCATTAGAAGAGTGTAGGATGTTACTGCTTTCGGTTAATCCTATACTGATGCATAGCCTGTCATTGTTGCTACAGTTGTTACCCTTACCTGCTATCCTACTGCTTAGTATAGGATGCGAGTGTTCCATCAGTGGCCCTACACTCTTGTCCGTCTGCCATGCTATACTACTGGGCCGTGATCACTTCGGGAGGTGATCACGGGTATATATTATATACTTTATATACATGACACATGTGGTGACTAAAGTCGGTCGGCTCGTTGAGTACCCGCAAGTGATTCTGATGAGGCGGCTGAAAGGACAGGTGGCTCCATCCCGGTAGAGGTGGGCCTGGGTTCCTGACGGCCCCCGACTGTTACTTTGTGGCGGAGCGACATGGCAGGTTGAGACCACCTAGGAAAGAGGTGGGTCTGGCCCTGGTCGGCGTTCGCGGATACTTAACACGCTTAACGAGATCTTGGTATTTGATCTGAGTCTGGCCATTTGGTCTATACGCACTAACCAACTACGCGGGAACAGTTATGGGCACTCGACGTCGTGGTATCAGCCGAAGCTCTTCTTGACGTCAGCGACGGAGCGGCGCGCGCCGGATTGGACTGGAACGCCTGCTAGGCTAGGTCTGCTTCCAGCCGCGTACGCAACATGCAGGTGTGCAATGGGCGATGGGCCCAGACCCCTACGCCCATAGGATTTAGACCGGCGTGCTGACCTATCTGTTGGGCCTAGGTGGGGCTGCGACGTGTTGATCTTCCGCGGCCGGGCATGACCCAGAAAAGTGTGTCCGGCCAAATGGGATCGAGCGTGTTGGGTTATGTGGTGCACCCCTGCAGGGAAGTTTATCTATTCGAATAGCCGTGTCCCTCGGTAAAAGGACGACCCGGAGTTGTACCTTGACCTTATGACAACTAGAACTGGATACTTAATAAAACACACCCTTCCAAGTGCCAGATATAACCCGGTGATCGCTCTCTAACAGGGCGACGAGGAGGGGATCGCCGGGTAGGATTATGCTATACGATGCTACTTGGTGAACTTACCATCTACTCTCTTCTACATGCTGCAAGATGGAGGTGGCCTGAAGCGTAGTCTTCAACAGGATTAGCTATCCCCCTCTTATTCTGGCATTTTGCAGTTCAGTCCACCGATATGGCCCTTTACACATATACCCATGCATATGTAGTGTAGCTCCTTGCTTGCGAGTACTTTGGATGAGTACTCACGGTTGCTTTTCTCCCTCTTTTCCCCCTGTCCTTTCTACCTGGTTGTCGCAACCAGATGCTAGAGCCCAGGAGCCAGACGCCACTGCCGACGACGACTCCTACTACACCGGAGGTGCCTACTACTACGTGTAGCCCGCTAACGACGACCAGGAGTAGTTTAGGAGGATCCCAGGCAAGAGGCCTGCGCCTCTTTCGATCTGTATCCCAGTTTGTGCTAGCCTTCTTAAGGCAAACTTGTTTAACTCATGTCTGTACTCAGATATTGTTGCTTCCGCTGAATCATCTATGATCGAGCACTTGTATTCGAGCCCTCGAGGCCCCTGGCTTGTATTATGATGCTTGTATGACTTATTTATGTTGTAGAGTTGTGTTGTGATATCTTCCCGTGAGTCCCTGATCTTCATCGTACACATTTGTGTGCATGATTAGTGTACGATTGAATCGGGGGCGTCACAAGTTGGTATCAGAGCCGACTGCCTGTAGGAATCCCCCTTCCAAACTCCTTGGCCGAAGTCGAGTCTAGACATTGCTAAACTTTTACTAACATGGCTGTGTGCCTTACGGGCCCACATCGCCATTGGGTGGTATTAGGATCTTTTATTCCTCGTCTATACTCTGGGATTCTAATCTCTCTTCTATTCGGGTTAAATGATTTTCTAAAAATCTAACTTTAGGTTATCGAAAAAACTTTCTCCCGGAGAGCCCCTTCAGTCCAGATGATCGCCGGCTGCACTAGAAGATTTCGAAGTTACTCTCCGATATTCTTTTGAGACTTTGTGCCCGTTGCTTTTGCAATTCCCTACCACCGAAGTATCCCTATGAATAAATACATACACTCGCCGTTCTTACTCTTATTCCCAGTTGATCTTGTTATTACAAGATACCCTGAAATCCTTTCTATTGTTCTGAGAATATTTTGTGCCTACTGCCTTGCAGTTCTTTGTCACCTGAATTCCCCTACGGATAATTCTCGCACTTACTGAGTATCCGCTCATCCCCAGTTGATTCAAGTATTCCACAAAAGTGTTCAAAATACCATTCGATCTTCTGAAAATCCTCAGGAGCCTTTTTGCTCTTGAAATTCTTGCTTACTTGCATTATGATTAATCTTAAGTCTCGTAATCTTATTGGCATCTCTTGTCATTATCATTTTGAGTCCGTTGATTCAATTTGTTGCGAATGCTCGCAATCCTCAATCAGATCCTAGAATTCGTCCTTCCGGCTCAGATGTCATTTGAACAGGAGCTGGTTCTCGAATAATCAAATTACTGTCGATTGTATCCCTAAGGCTATTCAACTTATCCATCCCTAATCAGAGCATTGCTTCGGATCCCTTGATTTGGAAATCATAATTCCTTTGCCTTTGAGCTTTGAGTTAGTCAGTTGTTTCTATAATCTGATCTCCTTGCATTCTTCTTCCTCTAGTGGAGTACCGTTGCTCACGTCAGATCCCTTGTGGACCACCAGATCCTTTGTTGGATTTTATCCGATAGCGTCCTTCATATTCAATAAGCCTGTGAGCCTTTCCTCGGATACATAATGCCTTTGTTAAATTGTATCCTCTGCTTTGTCAACCATGCTCTACTTTTGAGCTTGTGTTATTTACTCCTGAAGTTTGTGGTATATCTTTCTACGATGCCCCGATGGGTTGAACCTATGCCTTCCTTAATCTGTGTGAACCCGAAAGATTTCGCGGGACATACTTATCTGGTATTGCACCAGGTAAAACTTTCGACAACTAATGTCATTATCAAAATACGAGAGGCGAATGGAAGGTTATGCATTGAAGAAGTGGGAGTCGACCTTGAACCTTTCTGTTCATGCCCATGGACACGATGTAGATCCTATCATGGAAGCTTCTTGTAATAATAACTATTTCCTTGATATAATATCCATTGGTATCGGTGAATTGATCCTTTGCAATTGTGGTTCCGACCATATGTTCTTCTTTGATCCCATTTCTCGGGCAAGTTTAAGTACTTGTCTTCGGCAGATCATTTCACGTGTCCACCCTCTACTCTGCTCTACCGTTGAGTATTACACTATCGCATCTCGAGAATATCATGGAACTGCATAACTTCTTATGGGTTCTTCACCAACTGTTCCGTTTCCAATTTTCCTAGGTTCTGGGTTGTTGTCAACTGAGAACACCAAATAGTGAACCGAGTCCGCACTACGGTTCAACAGCTTTTAGAAATCTTCTTTACTTATGGGTTTGTAGCCGATCACGTCATTCCTAGCCTGTTTGTCTTTATCATTATCGTGATGATTTTAACTGTGCTACCTGGTCCTTATTCCCGGAGCACCACTTCCGATGATGAGCTAAGCTTACGTCGATTTTCCTCGTCGTATCATTTAGCCTTGAACAACAAGCTTGATTTCGAGATTGTGTCGTACCCCTAGTTCCAATAACCTTTTGCTTCATCATTCCTTTGACTTGATGTCATCGCCGTTCGATTACCTCTTCATAAATTCTCGCTACAAATGTGTCGTGAACATCATCAACATTCTGAGCTCTTCCAACATATCTATCGAATTCTGGATGAGAAATACCATCCTTGCCCTCAATGATTTGTTTTATCATCGACCATTTTATTGCCTTCCATTCAACACAAACTTGTTCGTGTTTTGTGTTGTACCTTGATTTCCTTGCTATCCAGCATTTGTTCTTTACCTTGGAGTATTACCATCTTTTATGTCAAGAATGTCATGAGAATTTCACCACCTCTTAAGAATTCTTGATAGTAATACTTCTCGCCATCCCCGTTCATATTTTGGTCCCCGTGTTGTTTCTAACCGGGATACCATCCATTTAACTATGATGTGTGAAGTCAAAACTTCTAGCAACCCTATTGCTTGTAAGTTAATGAACGTTAGTTACATTCTTTGTGTATTGGATATCGTATCACCCTTCTAACATTGATCTTGCTACCAAAGCCCATATTTCGGGTGCACCTTTCAATCAATGTTTGATTGTGTATGTTTTCCTCGAGCATACATCATTATATCATATGATCTGACGAATGTTATCTCCTTGTTCACATAATTGTGGAAATCCATCTTTTGGAAATCTCTATGAATTGTCCTTAGCCCATCAGCCACCTCCTTGTCCTCTCCTTGTGTTAATGATGAACTCTTGTTAACGAAAATCACTTCATAGTTCATTTCCTGAGAATCTTACAGTGTCATCCCGTCAATTTGTCTGGCACCTTTTCTTCTCAGGCATCCTGAGTCTGAGGTTTCCTAACACCGATCGGATCTGAATCTCGGTCAGCTATGATGGTTGGAGCATATTTTCAAGAGTTATAACATTGGTATTTATATGACCCGGTAAGGTGATGTCATGCCTAGCACACTTGACCGGAGGACCTATTGTTATAGTTCTTCCTTTCAGCAAGGTTATCCATTCTTCCATGAGAAAATTGTAAGACTTATTCTACAAGTTTTTCCTGATGGATCCTTCCTGTATCCAAAGTCTCATCTTTGCTTGAAGACCATGTCAATGCTATCTCGAAGCATGTCTATGGTACTCCCATTTTCAATAAGAGCATTTGAAGAACAATGCTAAATTTTCTTTGTCCATTATCCAAACACTGTTGTATGGGTGATGTCAAGAAATTTCTCTCCCCTTACCTCAAGGGTTTTCTACTTCTATCCAATCATGGATATCATGCTCTGCTTACCCTTGGGAAGGATATACCCCTGAAATATGTGTTTAAACACATTTTCCTTTCCATTGTTCTGTTTAATCTGATAATCATATTTTCCTTTCCATTGTTTGGTTTAACCTTTCTGGTGATCTATATGATCTAAGCAGTAGTATTCTCCTGCTTATGTAAACACCTCGGTGTACAATTCTGTCAGTAAGACCCTTGTACTATTGTCGATGATATTCCGGTAACCACCGATGGACGAGAACTTTGCCTATTGGTCCGCCTCGTTTCGACGAGCAGGAAAATGGTTCTCTTCATCCCTCGCCCTTGGTACCGATGTTGTTGCCGACATAAAAGATAGACTATCCTCTGACATGCCTTGCTCACATGATCATGCAAGATGTCATCGCCCTTCATACTTTTAACCCACATGGTGGGCCCATAACCCACAGTTCCACATGATCGAAACCTGATTCTCCTGTACAACCTATTGTCAAAGTTATTCCTCGCGCTTGACTTCGTATGTAATTCACGGGCCACCTGCTTAGTGATCTATTATGGTATCAGACGCAATACTTGTTCCCATTGCTCTGAACCCCTGTCACCTTCGTTTTAGGCAACGAACAAATGCCTATGCGCTTGAAACTTCTGTTTTGCGCCTTCTTACTTTGCTCCCGATATTTTCTTAAGTTTCAATTCGAGAGTTACTATCCGGTATCCGCAACCTTCCCTGATGTTGTCGACTAGATAGTCGACCTTGCACAAGTTTGTTCTCCTGGAATGCCCACCCTTTATTCTTTCGGAAGTACGATGGATTTCCCGAAGAAAGGATGCCGACTTCATCATGATGACCTGAAGCAAAGAAATGAAGGCATCAATGTATTGGACAGGCCTCTTCAAGAAGAGCAAGCCAGGATGAGAAGACCCGCTAGATTCGTTACCAAACCTCCCCCCTTTCACTACCTCTTAAATCTCGGGACGAGATTTCTTGTAGTGGAGGAGATTTGTGACGCCCGGGTAATTAAGCTACAGTAAGCCCCTCGTAATGATGCCACGTCACCTTGGTTACTAATGATAAACTCGCGTTGATTAGAAACCGATTCAAATTCAAATTCAAAATCAAGGCAAACAACAAAATTTTTCAAATGTTAAAACTAAAATGTTCGGGTTGTGACAACTATTGCATAGGCAGTTATGGTGAAGAAACCCTACTTTTATAAAACGTTTAGATGCTATAAGATAAATAAAATAGTAGCGAAAACTATTATTTAAATACTGTTAAATAATAAACAATTACAAAACTATTTTAGTTTACGTAGCTAGTTAATGTGGTAGTGGCATATTTGGTAACGTCAAAGTAGGTACCATTTTGGTATTTTGCTAAATCAAAAATAAAAGGAAACTAAACTAAAACAGAAAAGAGTAATAAATAAAAGAAAAGGGGAAAACACAAAAACAGAAAACAAAGCTAAAAAGAAAAGAGAGGAAGAAACCCCCCTGGACCGTGGCCCAACTGGGCCAACCCACCAGGCCCAGCCGGCCACCCACCCCCACTCCTTATCCCCTCACCCCCCGTAACCCACCCCACCGACACCCCACTCCCCCCCACAAAAATATCTGCCCCCTCTCTCCCCGATTGGATCGAGATCGGGGGAGGAGGTCGCTGCCCCCGCGCCAGGACGCCGCCGCCGCCCGGAGCGCTCCCCCGCCGGCCTGCTTCTCCTCTCCGCCGTCGTCGCCGTCATCCACCTCGCGCACCGCTGCCATGATCCCTACGCCCTCCGTGAGCCGCGCCCCTCCTTCTCCTCCTCTCTCCCTCAACGCGCTGCATCGCCGCTGCCCCGCTGCGTGGCCGCTCCCTTCTTCCCCCTTGGCACGCTCACCGCGCCCCGTGGCTGCGCACGCGCGCCCCGCCTCCACCGCGGCCTCCCCCCGTTCGCGCCTATTGCCGCGGCCGCGCGCGCCCTGCGCCGCGCGTGCCTGCCCCCGACACCCGGGTCCCTCGGGCTCGCCTTCGTGCCTTCCGCGGCCGTCTGCTCTGCCATCGCTGCCACCGCTGCGCCCGACCGCCGAACCGCGCCGTGGCCGCCCACCACTGCGGCCGCCGACGCACCGTCCTGCTCCGCCCCACCTCCGGCTCGCTGGGCCGCCGCCCCGCCGCGGCCATCTCCGGCGCCCGGCGCCCGCGCTGCATCGGCACCCCTCCGCTCCCATGGGTCGTCGCCCGGGTCGGGCGCCTACAACGCCCGTGTGCCCGTTAGGCCCCGCTGGCCCTATGACAAGCGGGCCACCGCCCCAGAACGTTTAAAATAATAATAATAATAATATTAATAAATTTAATTAATTAATTAATTAAGTTAATTAATCCTATTTAATTAATCTAATTAACCTGTTAGTTTAAATAAACAGTAATTAGTTTAACCTAAACCCTAATTAACCTAACAGTGTATGACAGGTGGGTCCCACTGGGCCCACACGTCAGTTTGACCGGTAAACACCTTTGTTGACTGCTGACGTCATGCTGACGTCAGCAAACATTGTTCTGGATAATGTTGAATTATAGTAATAAATTAAATTCTAAAATAATTAAAACTTTAAAAATTAAAATAAAATAAACCGTAGCTCGGATGGAAAAACTTTGTACATGAAAGTTGCTCAGAACGACGTGACGAATCCGGATACGCAGCCCGTTCATCCACCACACATCCCTAGCATAGCAAACCTGCAACATTTCACCTCCAGTTCATCTGTTCGAAAACGCGGAACACCCGGAATACTTTCTCGGATGTTTTCCCCCTCCGCCGGTATCACCTACTACCGCGTTAGGGCACACTAACACCGCTCGTTGTCTTGTCATGCATCGTCATGCATATGTTTGCTTTTATATTTATTGTTTCTTCGCCCTCTTCTCTCGCTAGACACCAAGACCGACGCCTCTGCTACCTAGTACGACTACGGTGTTGACGACTCCTCCTTGCCAGAGCAACCAGGCAAGCCCCCCCCCTTGATCACCAGATATCGCCTATTCTTCTCTATACTGCTTGCATTAGAAGAGTGTAGCATGTTACTGCTTTCGGTTAATCCTATACTGATGCATAGCCTGTCATTGTTGCTACAGTTGTTACCCTTACCTGCTATCCTACTGCTTAGTATAGGATGCTAGTGTTCCATCAGTGGCCCTACACTCTTGTCCGTCTGCCATGCTATACTACTGGGCCGTGATCACTTCGGGAGGTGATCACGGGTATATATTATATACTTTATATACATGACACATGTGGTGACTAAAGTCGGGTCGGCTCGTTGAGTACCCGCAAGTGATTCTGATGAGGGGGCTGAAAGGACAGGTGGCTCCATCCCGGTAGAGGTGGGCCTGGGTTCCTGACGGCCCCCGACTGTTACTTTGTGGCGGAGCGACATGGCAGGTTGAGACCACCTAGGAAAGAGGTGGGTCTGGCCCTGGTCGGCGTTCGCGGATACTTAACACTCTTAACGAGATCTTGGTATTTGATCTGAGTCTGGCCATTTGGTCTATACGCACTAACCAACTACGCGGGAACAGTTATGGGCACTCGACGTCGTGGTATCAGCCGAAGCTCTTCTTGACGTCAGCGACGGAGCGGCGCGCGTCAGATTGGACTGGAACGCCTGCTAGGCTAGGTCTGCTTCCGGCCGCGTACGCAACGTGCAGGTGTGCAATGGGCGATGGGCCCAGACCCCTGCGCGCATAGGATTTAGACCAGCGTGCTGACCTCTCTGTTGGGCCTAGGTGGGGCTGCGACGTGTTGATCTTCCGCGGCTGGGCATGACCCAGAAAAGTGTGTCCGGCCAAATGGGATCGAGCGTGTTGGGTTATGTGGTGCACCCCTGCAGGGAAGTTTATCTATTCGAATAGCCGTGTCCCTCGGTAAAAGGAGGACCCGGAGTTGTACCTTGACCTTATGACAACTAGAACTGGATACTTAATAAAACATACCCTTCCAAGTGCCAGATATAACCCGGTGATCGCTCTCTAACAGGGCGACGAGGAGGGGATCTCCGGGTAGGATTATGCTATACGATGCTACTTGGTGAACTTACCATCTACTCTCTTCTACATGCTGCAAGATGGAGGTGGCCTGAAGCGTAGTCTTCGACAGGATTAGCTATCCCCCTCTTATTCTGGCATTCTGCAGTTCAGTCCACCGATATGGCCCTTTACACATATACCCATGCATATGTAGTGTAGCTCCTTGCTTGCGAGTACTTTGGATGAGTACTCACGGTTGCTTTTCTCCCTCTTTTCCCCCTGTCCTTTCTACCTGGTTGTCGCAACCAGATGCTGGAGCCCAGGAGCCAGACGCCACCGTCGACGATGACTCCTACTACACCGGAGGTGCCTACTACTACGTGCAGCCCGCTGACGACGACCAGGAGTAGTTTAGGAGGATCCCAGGCAGGAGGCCTGCGCCTCTTTCGATCTGTATCCCAGTTTGTGCTAGCCTTCTTAAGGCAAACTTGTTTAACTCATGTCTGTACTCAGATATTGTTGCTTCCGCTGACTCGTCTATGATCGAGCACTTGTATTCGAGCCCTCGAGGCCCCTTTCTTGTATTATGATGCTTGTATGACTTATTTATGTTGTAGAGTTGTGTTGTGATCTCTTCCCGTGATTCCCTGATCTTGATCGTACACATTTGCGTGCATGATTAGTGTACGATTGAATCAGGGGCGTCACACTCCCAACCTTTTACCTCAAGGGTAATGTCAACAATAGTACTTTACGATAACCTACATCCAAGTGGATATATATACCCGGATCTCTTCAACACATATTGCTTGCCAAAAGAAAAAGTGTAAAAACGAAAGGTGAAGATCACCATGACTCTTGTATAAGGGTAGAAGATAAAAGTAAAACATAGGCCCTTCGTAGAGGGAAGTAGAGGTTGTCATGCGCTTTTACCGTTGGATGCACAAAATCATAATGCAAAAGAACGTCACTTTATATTGCCGCTTGTGATAAAGAACTTTATTATGCAGTCCGTCGCTTTTATTTCTTCCATATCAGAAGTTCTTATAAAGCTTATTTTCTTCACACTAATAGATCATACATATTATAGAGCATTTTTTTTGCTTGCACCGATGACAACTTACTTGAAGGATCTTACTGAATCCATAGGTAGGTATGGTGGACTCTCATGGCAAAACTGGGTTAAGGGATGTTTGGAAGCACAAGTAGTATCTCTACTTGGTGCAAAGAATTTGGCTAGCATGAGAGAGAAAGGCAAGCTCAATATGTTGGAAGATCTATGACAATATAACTTCTATTCGGATATAAGCAAACATAACTCATTATGTTGTCTTCCTTGTCCAAACATAACCTATATATTTATGTCTCTTTCTTCGGGGGTGGTGATGATGGAGTTGTTGATGTTGTATCAGTCAGCTTTATTAAAGCACTTTTCAGGATGCAATTCTTTGGGCACACGTTGGAGCATATTTGCATTCTTCTGGATTTCCTCCAAAAGATGCTTATTTTCGGGCCACCAAGAACCTTTTCCTGCATTGCTTTCACTTGGACGGGATATGTCCCAATTGGAGGGTATATGTGTACGAGGGGTGTTTTCCACTCCATAATTATGAACCAAATTATGAAAGTTGTTCCGATATAACCTGTGTAAGGGCCTCCTAGGGGGAGCCCTTCTCGAACCTCTTGGTCTTCATGGTTGTTTGTAGTACCTATTGCTTGATGGGGATTTGGTATAGTGGAGATGACTGCCAGAGTACCTCTCTCCGATGCTGGAGGCTGTTCCTCAAGAGAATCTCCTTCGTCCTCCTCCATTGTGGCTCCCTCGGCATCCTCTCTTCTAAGTTCCATCTGCATCAACCAAGCATCGCTGTCCGCATTGTTGGAGGAGGGGGACGACATGATGCCTAGCCTTGAAAACTCTGGCAGAAAATAGCTCAAAACAAAAACAGGGGATTTTTCCGTGGTACGGTTGTCAAAACCTTCAACGGATTATATAATGAATTTTTACCGACCAAAAGAAGTATTGTGCAAGAAAATGGAGTCCGGAGGGCACACGAGGTGGTCACAAGGCAAGGGGTGCGACCTCCACCATTGTGGTCTCCTCGTGCATCTTTCGGACTACTTTTAATTTTCCTAATTTTTTAAATATTCCAAAACGGAGAAAAATTACCATTGGAAACGTTTTGGAGTCAGTTTACTTAGCGTACCACATACCTATTCCTTTTTGGAGTCTGAAACATTTTGGAAAGTATCCCTTATGTACTCCTCCGGTGTTATGGTATTAATTATATTTGTCTCAACATTTATGGGAGTACCTGAAATATAATGTTTGATTGTTTGACCATTTACCACCTTCGGATTTGTTCCTTCGGCGTTGTCGATTTTGATGGCACCGGAACGATAGACCTCCTCGATAATGTAAGGACCTTCTAGTTTAGAGAGAAGTTTTCCTGCAAAAAATCTTAAAGAGAGTTGTATAGGAAAACATGATCACCTACATTAAACTCACGCTTTTGTATCCTTTTGTCATGCCATCTTTTAACATTTTTGAAAGCACAAGTGCTCCCTGGGTCATTTTGGTAATTAATGTCAACATATCTCTTGTTGGACTAATATTTTCATCTAGTATATTTCAGATGAGTTCAAAAGTGGAGTGGCATGGACAAGAGGATGTGGAACCCCTTCAAGAAACTAAGGACAAGGATTGGCAAAAGATCAAGACTCTTCATTTTCATTTTAGTGATCCAAGATCACATTTGAGTCCATAGGAAAAGCCAATACTATTAAAAGGGGACGAGGTGTTGCTTAATGGCTTGCTTGCTCAAAATGCTTAGTGATGTGCTCCAAAGCCCTCAACCACTTTCTCATTTCCACATTTGTCCCAAACCAAAAGTTAAACTCGGCCCTACCGATTTGATCTATCCGGCGCCACCGAGTTCACATGACATAGCCACTACCAGAAACCCTAATCAGTTCGGTCTTACCGATGGGATCTCGGTCTCACCGAGGTGGGCTTGCAAACTTTCTGTTGCCTGTTGCAATAATTTTGGTCTCACCGATATATGCAATCGGTCCCACCGAGTTTTCCTGACCAACTCTCTGTTTTGCTTATTACCAAAATCGGTCTCACCGAGTTTGTGTAATCGGTCAAACCGAGTTGAGGTTTTACCCTAACCCTAGCACATCGGTCCCATCGAGTTGATCATATCGGTCCCATCGAAAACTCTAACATTCACATTTTGAACCAAATGGGTCTGACCGAGTTTCTCAATTCGGTCCCACCGAGTTTGGTGAATTGTGTGTACTGGCTAGATTTTGTGTGGAGGCTATATATACCCCTCCACCCATCCTCCATTCATGGAGAAAGCCATGAGAATGTGCCTACACTTCCAGCATTCTTTTTCTGAGAGAGAACCACCTACTCATGTGTTGAGACCTAGATATTCCAATCCAATCACAAGAATCTTGACCTCTAGCCTTCTGATGCGGAGCATCCCAAGGTCATCCCCATGGACCTACCTACATCTGCCACGACACCACCTGGACCAACGACAAGAGCCCGTGCAAGAGCTATCGAAGACGAGGTTAACTCTCTACTTGTTGAACTTCCCTTCGACCCACTTGAGACATGGCTACTACCTCAAACGGATATGCTTTGTGTGTTTAGGAACCAAGGAACCAGCCTAGAAGAAGATGCGGTGCAAGATGGACATCAGGAGCATGAAGAGGAACCGCCCAGTCCGGAATGGACGGTACTACCGCCCACACACGACGGTACTACCGCTAAAGACCCCCAAGCGGCACTACCGTCTGACATCTGCTCTACTACCGCTCAACCCGACAAACTCCTGTGTTCGAGTGACCCGGGTCCGATACTACCGCCCAGCCCGAGCGGCACTACCGCTAAAGTGGTACTCCCGCCCTAGGGTCCGGTACTACCGCCCTACCTGTGCGCACAGGTCGGGCCAAGGGCCCATGTATCACCCTCTCACTTACCCCTTCATGGACTTAGACTATATATACTCCCCCACCTCATCCTAGCTAGGGTTAGCGTTCTGATAGCTCATTTGTGAGATAGAACCTCGCTCATCCATACGGATATGCTCCTTGAGAGAGACCGCGACCCCTCCACAGAGAAGATCCCCCTTTGGATTCAAGACCCCCTCTTGGGTGGCCCCATCAAGACCTCCTCTCGGAGAAGAACTGGTTACCTTTGTATCGTCCTTTGTTGATCGTGGATCTTGTATCTCCTCTCGTGTTTCGAGGATCTAGCACATGTGTGACTTAATCTTGTTGGTTTGAGTGTTTCTCTTGTGTTCTCCTTCGTGTTTCCCCTCGTGTTCTTCGTGTTCTTAGTAGGGATCCGCTCCTTTTGTGAAAGATTGGCCGTATAGGGTTCCACCCTACATCATGTTGGTATCACGAGCCACGTTGATCACGATTTGGACCCCCTCTCTTTGTTTTCTAGCCTAGTTTTGTTGATTTTGTCCCTAATGCGGAAATTTCCCCACCAAAAATAGCCCCAATTTTTTTTTGTGATTTGTTGGTGTGATGAAGTTTTGTTGGATTTGATCCGTGGATTTGCTTTGCTACTAGTGGATCTAACATCTCCCAATTTTCTCCGGTTTCCATCCACAAAATCTCTCGAATTTTGACCCCGAAATCATCCTTTTCCGCCTCAAAAACGCATCCCGACCCAGAATTGCGAATTTGTCGACTCCAGCACTACTACCGCCCCCCCCCCCCCCCGAGCGGCACTACTGCTAAAGTACCGCAAGCGGTACTACCACCCACCCTAGCGATACTACCGCCCCACCCTGTTTCAGCCAAAACTGTTGGACGATTTTGCCTAGGTCCTCCACTATATCATCCACACTACTACCACCACTTCCGCATACCACCACCATAGCTTTCCCGCTACCAACTCCGACAAATTTTAACTTGTTTTGCTTTGAGAATTTGAGTTGTTGTTTCCATTTCCTAAAGTGTTTCGGCTACATAGGGACGGTTCGACACCAACATCACCACCGCTCATCTTCGCCACGGACTACTACAAACGGTAACCTCATCTTGGTATCGTGATATCATTCTACATTCTTGCCATTGCATTGATAACCCCATAGCCCATTTTGCGTAGCTTAGCCATCGAGACTAGCATTTGAGTATTGCCGACAACGTTACTTGTGCACATTAGTGATCATACTTCCATAGCATTCATACCATCTCATCGTGGTGCGTATCGTGGTATCATCTCTTGTGTCACTAACACTTGCATCAAATTATGTGCCACCATCCTAACCAAGCTCCACCAAAGGCTTTTACTTGTGTAGGTGTGAGAAACCGACAAGAATTGGTACCAATTGTGCTATTTCCTTGTTACACATTGGAGTGACCATTGATCCATCTTCAACATCGGTCAAGGTACATTTGGTATAAGTTCTTCTCTTTCTCCCACTCATATATTTGCTTGAAATGATGGATAGGCCAAGTACTTCTACCAACCCACTCTTCCTTGATCAAGACGATGACCCAAACAACTACATCACCAAGCTACACCTATTTGGAACGCAACGAGCTTTACATGAAGAGCAACTATCAATGAGCGACCGCATCGACAACCTCGCCACCGACTTGCGACTCTCCGAGCAACGAATAAGAGACTACTTAGACAACAAGCTCGACGAACAAAAACAAGAGAACAATGCAAGAATGGACGAGATTCGTACCTTGTTGGTCAACCGCTCTTCTACCACTTCGTCCTACTAAGACGGAGCCGCTCAAGTCGACACTCCGACGATACTATCTCCGGCTCAAGTACCCCGACATCGAACACTCTTCGACGAGCCGCGCGCCAAGACCGTCACACCAACCGCAATCCTCTACACGACACCGACTCTCAAGATCAAGCTCGCGCGCAAGAACATCGACATCGTCAAAACCAAGCTACATTCGCACAAGCACAAGAACGACAACGTCAACGACAACAAGAAGAAGAGGAGCGAGCGCGACAACACCAAGATGCACAAGATGGCGAGGCACAACACCAAGAACAACAACTACGTGAAGCTCAAGCACTTCAGGCACAACGTGCCCTTTGTGATTCAAGTCGAGCCGTCGCCAACCGAGGCCGACAAGCTCGTGAGCATCAAGAAGCGCTTCGTGATGAAGTTCAAGAGCGGGTTTATCAATCATATGTGCATCGTCAAGCTCCTCGTCAAGATCGACAAGCGCCTCCTCAAGCTAGACAAGAACCTCAAGTTCGCCAAGAACATGAAGACAATGGAAATCCTCCAAGACAAGAGGAGCACGAGGTCGACAACCCTCCTCGCCAAGAGTAACATGAGTGTGTCAATCTTCAACGACATGGGCGTCATCATCCTCGACCCCAACACAATGAAGAACAACACTACGGCAAGATCAAGTTCACCATGCCCAAGTTCACCGAAAGCAATGACCACGAAGAGTACATATCATGGGAATTGAAGGTCGACAAGATCTTTCGCTTGCACACCTATGAAGAAGAGAAGAAGATCGCGATGGCATCCTTTGAGTTCCAAGACTACGTCCTCATTTGGTGGGAACAAGTCATTGAGCGCCGAGCGGCAAGAGGTGAACCACCCATCACTACTTGGGCGCAAATGAAGGATGTCAGGAGAGCACGCTTCGTGCCAAACTACTACAACCGCGACCTCTTCAAGAAACTCCAACTACTCAAGCAAGGAACCAAGAGCGTTGAAGAGTACTACAAGGAAATAGAGATTGCCATGATACGAGCCAATGTCACGGAAGATGATGAGCAAACTATGGCACGTTTCTTGAATGGACTCAATCATCCTATCAAGAAGATCGCCGACTTCCAACCATACTCAAACCTCATCAAGCTAGTGCATCAAGCTACCAAAGCGGAACGTAAAATGCAAGATGACTTCAAGTACGCCAAGTTCTCATCCAAGTCCTACGGCTTCTCCAACAACCAAACTTCGACGACTCAAACACCTTCTACCTCAACCAAGCCATCTACAAGCAACGGCGACAAGTCAAGTTACAAGAAAACTTCGAGAACCTCAAGTCGTCTTTCCTACTACAAGCAACGTCAAGCCGAGAGCTTCATCATCATCTACCCCAACCAATGAGACCATCAAGACGAGTTCCTTCAAATGCTTCACATGCGGCGGACGAGGCCACAAGTCCTTTCAGTGTACAAACAAGCGCACCATGATCCTCAACGACGACAGAACATATGACTCTATGAGTGAAGGAGAAATGGAAGCCCTTGAGCAAGTGGCCATCCATCGGCAAGTGAACGACGATGAAGATGATCAAGTCTTTTGTGAAAAAGATTTGAGCCCCGCTCTCGTTGTCTCCAAGGTCTTGACTCTTCAACATCAACAAGACGAAGACCAAAGATGCCATATCTTCCACACCAAGGCCGGCATCAATGGAAGGTCCATCAAAGTCATCATCGATGGAGGGAGTTGCCATAACTTAGCAAGTGAAGAACTATGCTCCCAGCTCCAATTGGCCAAGACGAAGCACCCGCACCCCTACAAAGTTCAATGGCTAAGCGACAACGGCACTCTCCAAGTCGAGCATAGGGTACAAGTTTCCTTCAAGATCGGAGCTTATGAGGACACTTTGGAGTGTGATGTCGTTCCGATGACCGTTTTCCACCTCCTTCTTGGACGGCCATGGCAATTTGACCGAGGTGTCATCCACAACGGGCGTACAAATCACTATTGCTTCAAGATGAAAGGAAAGAAGTACGTCCTACGACCTATGTCTCCAAGTCAAGTGATCGCCGACAAGCAAGCCACCCATCATGGAGAGAATAGTGAGAGAGCGAACCACCAAAAAGAGAGTGAGCGCCACAAGCCCAAATTGAGTACCTCCACAATGAGCGACAAGAAGAACTTAGTCATATTTGCCACCAAACGTGAGATGAGAGAAGTGTGTGAGAACCCATCAAGTGTCCTACACTATGTCCTATCGTGCAAGGACGTGGCATCAAAAGCTAACACCTCTCACAATCTACCTTTAGTGTTATCTTCTCCCTTGCAGGAATTCCAAGACGTTTTCGCCGACGAGCTACCTCTGGGTCTACCTCCACTACGAGGCATCAAGCACCACATCGACCTCATCCCCGGAGCACCGCTTCCGAACAAAGCTCCATATCGCATCAACCCCGAAGAAACCAAAGAAATACAAAGGTAAATAAAACATCTCATAGACCATGGACATGTGTGTGGAAGTTTGAGTCCTTGTGCCGCACCGGTCATTCTTGTGCCAAAAAGAGACGGTAGCTTTCGCATGTGTTACAATTGTAGACCTATCAATGCTATCACCATTCGCTATAGCCACCCCATTCCAGGCCTTGATGATATGCTAGATGAACTTAGCGATGCCATGATTTTTTCCAAAATTGATCTCAAAAGTGGTTACTATCAAATCCGCATACAAGAGGGTGATGAATGGAAAACCGCTTTCAAAAGAAAGTTTGGTTTGTATGAGTGGTTAGTTATGCCTATGGGTTTATCGGAAGCACCCGGTACTTTCATGCGCCTTATGCATTATGTGTTTCGCCCTTACTTTAGTGAGTTTGTTGTGATCTACTTCGACGATATCCATGTTTTTAGCAAATCCCTCAAAGATCATGTTACCCACCTTAGAACCGTATTGCAAACTCTTCGAAAAGAGCGTCTCTTTGCTAATATGGACAAATGCCTTTTTGGTGTTGATAAGCTTGTTTTCTTGGGTTTTGTTGTATCTTCTAAGGGTGTTCATGTTGATGAAACTAAGATCAATGCTATTAAAACTTGGCCCCAACCAACCAATTTGCAACAAGTGTGTAGTTTCTTTGGTTTAGCCAGTTTCTACCGTAGATTTGTGAAGGATTTTAGCACCCTTGCATCTCCTTTACATGCTTTGAGCAAGAAGAATGCGCCCTTTGTTTGGGGACCATCTCAAGATAGTGCATTTAATGAACTTAAGAATTTGCTTACTCATGCTCCCGTGCTTGCATTACCCAATTTTACAAACCCTGAAATTCATTGCGATGCTAGTGGTAATGGCATAGGAGGTGTGTTAATGCAAGAGAAGCGCCCAATTGCTTACTTTAGTGAGAAACTCTCCGGAGCGCAACTCAATTACCCCATCTATGACAAAGAGTTATATGCTTTAGTGCGAGTTTTGCGTGAATGGGAACATTACCTTTGCCCTCAGGAATTTGTCATCCATACCGACCATGAAACGCTAAAGTATCTTAAGGGTCAAACTAAGTTGAACAAGCGTCATGCTAAATGGAGTGAATTTATAGAGTCATTTCCTTATGTCATCAAGTATATTAAAGGTAAGGAAAATGTTGTGGCGGATGCGCTTTCCCGTATATGCATGCTTGTTACTAAACTTGAATTGAATGTCATTGGCTTTGAGCACTTAAAGAGAAAGTATGTTTTTGGTCCCTCAAGTTCCCACAAAGTATAGACATGATCCCTCAAATTTTTTTAGTATACATTTGGTCCCTCAAGTCTCAAAACCGGATAAGCTTGGTCCTAAACCAGATTTTGAGCATGTTGACCGGGTTTGACCGCCACAAAACCGCCCGATGAATAGTAAATTTAAAAAAAAACTTCAAAGAAATGACAAAATTTTTGCAAGAGCCCGTCCGATCTCATTTCAGGACAAAATTTTCGTCGCATATTGGACCCCAAAAAGTTTCAATAATATTTTGGACCCCAAAAAGTTTCATAATTTTTTGATTTTGTTTTGATTTTTTTCGAATTTACTATTCATCAGGCATATATTTTTGTTTTCTTTTTGCCACAAGCTCCTCGCGTGCCGAAAGAGCCTGAAATTTTGTTCGCATCTTGCGCATGTAAGCATATTCGACCCCAAAAAATTTCAGATTTTTTTGAAGTTTTTTTTTCGAATTTACTGTTCATCGGGCGGTTTTGTGGCGGTCAAAACTGGTCAATATACTCAAAATCTGGTTTAGGACGAAACTTATCCGCTTTTGAGACTTGAGGGACCAAATGTATACCAAAAAATCTTGAGGGACCAAGCCTATACTTTGTGGGAACTTGAGGGACCAAAAACATACTTTTCTCGCACATAAAAGACTTGTATGCGCATGATCCTACTTTTGCTATTCCTTATGCCAAGTGTTTGATGCATACATCTTGGGATCGTTATTACATCAAAGATGGTTATCTTATGAGAGCTAACAAACTTTGCATCCCCGAGTCTTCTCTTTGTTTGTTGCTTTTCCAGGAATCTCATGGAGGAGGACTAATGGGACACTTTGGACGTGACAAGACATTTGCTATGCTCTCCAAGAACTATTTTTGGCCAAAGATGTTTCGCGACGTCAACCGCTTCACCAACCGATGCTCTACATGCCGCAAAGCTAAGTCTAAAGCTCAATCTCATGGACTTTATATGCCTCTTCCAATTCCGTACCAACCATGGGAAGACATTAGCATGGATTTTATTCTTGGTTTGCCTAGAACTAGAAATGGAAAGGATTCCGTGTTTGTTGTTGTGGACCAATTCTCTAAGATGGCACATTTCATACCATGCAACAAGAAAGACGATGCTTCACATGTTGCAAATCTCTTTTGTAGGGAAATATTGCGTCTACATGGAGTGCCAAAGACGATTGTCTCGGACCACGACGTCAAGTTCCTAAGCTACTTTTGGAAGACCTTGTGCGCCAAGCTTGAAATCAAGCTCTTGTTCTCTTCGGCATACCATCCACAATCCGATGGCCAAACGGAAGTGACCAACCGTACACTCTCCACTCTACTATGATTGCTAATTAAGAAGAACATCAAGGAGTGGGAGGAGTGCCTACCCATCGCCGAGTACGCCTACAACCGCGCAAGGCATTCGACTACCGGCAAGTCCCCCTTCAAAGTCGTCTACGGTTTCAAACTGTTATCCCCATTGGACATTCTTCCTCTTTCGCTCCAAGAGCGCACCAACATGGACGCGAGTGCCCGAGTGAACTTCCTCAAGAAGATGCATGAAGAAACAAGGCACACAATCGAGCGCGAAGTACAATGTCTCGTGACCAAGCTCAACTCCAACAAAGCAACCCATGATATTAAACATCGGAGGTCTTGTGTGCCTACACCTTCGAAAGGACCGCTTCCCCAACGAACGCAAGTCCAAACTTCTACCACGAGCCGATGGACCCTTCAAGGTGCTTGCACGCTACAACGATAACGCCTACAAGATCGATATCCCACGCAACAAGTACTCTGTGAGCGACATTTCAACGTCAAGGATCTCTCCCCGTACCATGGTGATGAGGATTTCAATCCGAGGTCGGATCTTTCCCAAGGGAGGGGAGATGATGCGGAGCATCCCATGGTCATCCCCATGGACCTACCTACATCTCCTATGACACCACCTAGACCAATGACAAGAGCCCGTGCGAGAGCTATCGAAGACGAGGTTAACTCTCTCCTTGTCGAACTTCCCTTCGACCCACTTGAGACATGGCTACTACCTCAAACGGATATGCTTTGTGTGTTTAGCTACCAAGGAACCAGCCTAGAAGAAGCTACAGTGTAAGATGGACATCAGGAGCATGAAGAGGAACCGCCCAGTCCGGAACGGGCGGTACTACCGCCCACACACGACGGTACTACCGCTAAAGACCCCCAAGCGACACTACCGTCCAACATCCGCTCTACTACCGCTCAACCCGACAAACTCGTGTGTTCGAGCGACCCGGGTCCGGTACTACCGCCCAGCCCGAGCGGCACTACCACTAAAGTGGTACTCCCGCCCTAGGGTCCGGTACTACCGCCCTGCCTGTGCACAGAGGTCGGGCCAAGGGCCCATGTATCCCCCTCTCACTTACCCCTTCGTGGACTTAGACTATATATACTCCCCCACCTCATCCTAGCTAGGGTTAGCATTGTGATACCTCATGATAGAGGCAAAGGTGTCCCGATGTTTCGATGAGATGGTGGCTATCATTTTCTGTGGGAGTTGACCTTGACGATCCGACTACGAACGTGCGAGACGTCGCGCCTTAGCAATCGCTAAACCAACTTCCGAGGGTTATTGACCATGCCGGAGCACGATCAACCTGACCACGAGGGCCTGTTTCCTGCGAGCAAACGAAGAACAAGCAAGAAACTAAGATTGCAATATGGATATTGCAAATATAAGAGGAAAGCTTTATTGATCAAGGTGGGGTTCTGTGACGCCTTGGTCTGGTCGTTGAACACAAACGAAGTACTCGAAGTTGCAGCTATGGCGAATTTTTAATGTAAACAAACCCCAAAGTCTATACCATGCCCTAAGGGCTGTATGTATGGAGGAAGAGGAGGGAATTTCAGGGCCCTTGGAGGAGGGGTCCGAAACCAACCCTAACTCTTGTTTCCCCACACATACGGACTCTAAAAACAGCCTATACTTAAGTATTTCGAAAATACATGGGCCTGTCCCAATAATAAGGTGACGCAGCACCTACAATAGCATCTGGACGAAATTTATGAAGCGGCATCTTGTATATTTCGTCCAAGGCTTCATGCACCCATTATGGTGGCTTCAAAGTCCTAGAATCATCACTTGTAACTCTGTTCTTGTTCCCCTTGCGCATGCCATCATCTCCATGCTTGAACTTGGTCCAAGGTTCATCTTTCTTGTCCAAGCTAGGCCCTTCATTTGTAAGCAAAACAAATGTATCCAATTTAGGCAACATCATATTCTCATGAACATTAGAATCGTTACCAAGAAACGAAAGTACCTGATAATTCAATTGGGGTGCGCGAGCTCTAGTAATTGGTCCAGAATGTAGAGCAGCAGGGGCTGTGGGTCTAACAATGGTATTGATGTCCTCATCATCCTCCCCTTCTTGAAATGAAGTCGTCCTCGACGGAAGCTCATCTTCCTCACCCAAATAAGGCTTCAAATCTGCAATGTTAAAAGTGGGACTAACCCCAAAATCTGCAGGCAGCTCAAGTTTATATGCATTATCATTTATTTTCTCTAACACCTTAAAAGGACCATCAGCACGTGGCATTAGCTTTGATTTGCGCAAATTAGGAAACCTATCCTAACGCAAATGTAACCAAACAAGATCTCCAGGTGCAAAGACAACATGTTTTCTACCCTTATCTCCAGCAAGTTTATATTTAGCATTCATACGCTCAATGTTTTCCTTAGTTAACTCATGCATTTTTAAGATCAATTCAGCATGTTGTTTAGCATCTAAATTAACCTTCTCCGAAGATGGAAGAGGCAACAAATGAATGGGTGCACGAGGTAGGAAACCATACACAATTTCAAAAGGGCACAACTTAGTAGTAGAATGCAACGAACGATTATAAGCAAATTCAATATGAGGCAAGCATTCTTCCCACATTTTCTTATTATTCTTCAAAACAGCCCTAAGCATAGTAGACAATGTTCTATTGACTACTTCAGTTTGACCATCAGTTTGGGGTGACAAGTAGTACTAAAAAGCAGTTTAGTCCCCAACTTAGCCCATAAACATATCCAAAAGTGGCTAAGAAATTTAGTATCACGATCTGAAACAATAGTATTTGGCACACCATGCAAGCGAATAATTTCATGAAAGAACAAATCAGAAACATTAACAACATCATCGCTTTTATGACATGGTATAAAGTGTGCCATTTTTGAGAACCTATCCACGGCAACAAATATGCTATCCCTCCCCTTCTTTGTTTGAGGTAAACCTAAAACAAAGTCCATAGATATATCCTCCCAAGGAACACTAGGCATAGGCAAAGGCATATATAAACCATGAGGATTGAGTCGTGACTTAGCTTTTTGACATGTAGTGCAGCGAGAAACAAAACGCTCAACATCCCGTCTCATCTTTGGCCAAAAGAAATGTGTAGCAAGTATATTGTTGTAGGGTGGAACCCTATGGAGAGATCTTTCACGAATTGGAGGGGGAATCCCCAAGAACAAGATGAACACAAGGAGGGAAAACAAGAGGAACACTCAAGAACAAGTCCAATCACACATCCACTAGACCAACAAACACACAAGATCCACAAGGTACATGAACAATCAAAGGGAAACAAGATACATGGTAGAGTTCATCCCAAATCCTATGAAGGAGATGAGGGCTTGATGATCTAGGTAGATCCTTCCCCAAAGGGGGGGCTTGCATCCCTAGGGATCTTCTCCAATGGAGGTCTTGTACTCCAACGAAGCCTTCTCTCTCAAGAGGAATCCCACAAGGGGAGGTACATGAGCTAAGCTCTAATGTCTAGATCTATTCTTAGCTTCCTCTAAATGGAGGAGGAAGGGGAGTATATATAGGTCCAAGGGATGAAGTGGTAAGTAGGGACGAGATGGGGATACAAGGGCCAAGCCCAACAGCCACGCACAGGGGGCCCCGTGTGCACGGGGTAAGTGGAGCCCGTGCGCACTTGGTATCCAGAGACCTGACGCATGAGCCCGTGCGCACGGGGTCCGTGAGGCCCGTGGGCACGGTACACGCCCGTGCGCATGGGGTCGCCTGGGAGCTGCAGCCTTCTCTTGGCGCTTCCTTCTCCGCTTCGAGGCTTCCCTCTTGGATGGTGTAGATGTTCTCCTCTTCTTGGACTCCTCCTCAATGAATGTGTAGCTCCGCCCACACCTATGTATGCACACAAGAGAGGGGTCAAGTAGTATACCATCCTCGAAAGGTACAAGTGGACACGTGTAAAGGAGATGATTCACCTTTGTATGTATGAAGTAGATGTGGCACGTGTCACTTGCCAAATGGACTCTTGACATGGTGATGTCCATAGGATGCTCCGCATCATCCCCTCCCCCTTGGGAAAGATCCGACCTCAGATCGAAATCCAAATCACCATGGGAAATAGATGATGTTGCCGTGTAGTAGTGGACGATCACCAAGCATTCATCATCTTGTAGTTCCAAATGGGCACTCTCCGATGTCGTACCGTCTTGTAATTCCTTCAAAAGGAGCAAAGAAACAAGCACTTGGAAAAACAAATGTGGTTGGCGTAAGAGCAAAACCAAGCATTCAAGAGGTGAGTCACCCAACAAGTGTTGTCATCAAGCATAGCATATGGTTTGACAAAGAAGTGTGGCATGGCATTTAAGCATATAAGGTGAGCACAATCAAGGACATCATGGAAACAAGTATGCAAATGGGAGGTAAAGATGCTAATATGTGTGACAAGTGAACAAGCATTTACCTCAAGATCATAGCAAGAATGCACAACGTGCTCATTGAAAGGTCTATGGTAGGCATAGGAATCATTCACAACACCAAGTATAATGAGATGTCTAAACACATGGGGCAAATGCAAAACAATCGAAGCATAATGTGCATAGGGTGTAGTGAAGATATCATGGCACTCAGCACAAAGTAAAGAGCAATTGTTCAACATGTGTGAGGCAATCATGTCAATCATGTCATGGGTGCAAATAGTGGGCATAGACAATGTACATGACATATCGCAAGCACGAACACAAAGCAAGATCATAGTATCATCATAGGCATGGGGCACAAAGCAAACATGGCAATAACAAGTGATATCTCCACCAAGCTTGCAAATAGACATACAAGTATGAGAATCAAGAAACATGTGTAATGCAAAGCATGGGTCACAAATGCATGACAAAGGCATATGGATGATCAAGCATAGTGAACATGGAAATATGGGCATAAAGTGTGTAATGGACAATAACCCATAACCATGTGAGTGCTGTGTAGAAGAGATGCGCGGAGTCTTTGCGCGAAGGGAGCGGTCGAAAGGACAATCCACGGGATCCCAAGTCATTGTTGCTCTCTAGAGCTCGTTTTGTCAACTCATGGGATTGTGAGGTTGACAAGTATTCCTGGGTACCTACACAAAAGAGACACAAACAAAAGAATGTGTGTGCGTGGTAAATGTACACATCATCCATCATGATGTGTATGTGCATGTGTGAGTTAGCACAAGATAAGCATCGCTCAAAGAAATTTGATGCATGATATGAGAACATGTCATCCATCATGAAAGAATAGTTGTTATGTATAACACGATGGGGACACAAATCAAGTATGCAATTATATGGCACATCAATAGCATGTTTATTCATCGGGAGCATATGGTGCACACAAGTAGTGGGATCATGCAATGGATAGGATGAATCAAAATCTCCTAAAATGTATGAGGAAACTATGGGGGTCTCCTCATGAGCAATAGTGGAAACATCATATGGAGAATATGAACAACATCCAAAACAATGTATATCCGAACCTAGGTGGTCATGGCATGGCATGGCATATGAGCATATCAATATCATCACAAGAGAAACAAATGCCAATAACCATGGGCTTGTCATCTATGCCATAAGTGCAAATAGGATTAATTTTAATGGCATGTGCATAGTCACTACGATGGGATTGCAAATATGACATATTGTTGATCTCATGCATAGCATATGACAAGTCAAGCAGATTGTCAAACATGATGTGACCTAGAGAATTGTCACAAGAAATCCTATGTAACATGGCATCACAACTAGGCAATTCAACATGCTCATCATCATAATCATCATAAAGTGGTAAGTCATGACATGAGGAAGTCACACTAGCATGAAGTATGGGACTAGGTGGATCAACATCATGCAATCAATCAATGTCAAGAATGTCCACTAGTGGGACTAGAGCATCACCTTCACCTATGTTACCTTGTTCATTCCACGCAAGTGGTGTAGGTGAGGTGGGAAAGACCAAATCGTGGTCATCTTCATCGTGATGGAACCATGTGGGGGGTGCATCATAGTCCACCATGGCCATCGTCATGTCCAAGGGGAGGACGAAGTCGTCGAGGATCGTCACGTCATCATAGATGGGACCTAGCACCAAAGGAGAAGACACAATAGAGGTAGAGGTTCAGTTGTTAGAAAGCGAAATGGCCTCATATGCCTCATCAACTACCTCACTCTCTCTATGTGGTGGTGGCTCACTCACTCCCTCAAGGTAGGTGCACTCAAACTCACATATGGTGGAGTCACTCATCTCACTCAAATGGTGGGGGTTGTGGCTCTCCGCACATGGGGATTGTGGCAACACATCATATATGGGGCTAGTGGTGAAGTCACTCTCACTCTCAATATGGTGGCACAAGTCACTAAAGTCATCATACGTCGCCGTGGTCGAGGTGAAATACTCAACCGTCTCATCACCATCGCCATGGATGAAGGCCGAAGATGGCACATCATCACTCTCGCCTCCTAAGATGGAAGCATCATCCTTGCTCGTCACCATGTCCCTTGCCTCCAAAGCTTGGTCCTTGAAGGTCTCCGTAATCGTACTCGTTGCCGCACCATCTTGAAAAAGAGTCGTGGAGGACTCGGCATCATCGATGCCACAAAGAGGGATGGCGGTGAAGTCAAACTTGGGAGCGTCGTCTGGGAGCTTGTCGGACTTGGACATCGTGGTGGTACTAGCCTCATGCTCGCCGTGTTGGAGCTTGGTCTTCGAGAAGTGTGCTTGGGGTCGAGAAGCCTTGGCCTTCATGAGTTCTTGTTCCGCCTTGAGAGCACCAATGTAGTTGTCGTCGAGGGACTTGTAGTTCTCGAAGAAGATAGTCTTGGAGATGTCGTTGTTCAATCCCACCATGAAGTGGAACTTCATTGACATGGGGTCGACCACGCCGGCACGTCGCAAGGCATGCTTCATCTCCTTGAAGTACTCGTCGATGGACTTGGATCCTTGGATGGTGTTCTCCAATTGGCGTAGAAGTTGTTCCGTGTAGGTTGGAGGCACGAACTCTCGCCGCAAAGCTTTCTTTGTCTTGGGCCAACTCATGTCGTAGGTCTCCGAAGGTGTGTGAAGCCACCATGTCGAGGCGTAGTCGTGGAAGTTTCTTGTGGCGCACTTCACTTGATCTTTGGGAGGAACTTGATGTAGCTTGAGGTAGTCGTCCATCAAACGCTCCCACTCGAGATACTCCTCAGGTTCTAGAGTCCCATAGAAAGGAATCTCGTGGTTGGTGTCGAGGTCGTAGTAGCTCGTGGAGGTCGCGGACTTGAGCTTGGGGAGCTTCTCTTGAGCGTAGTCTTGGGGTGCTTGTTGGCGAAGATGTCGTGTGTCCGTAGGCGAAGATGCCTTGAAGTCGCTTGGCGAAGATGCCAAGGGAGATGGTGAAGTCGTTGAGCGATTGTTGGTGTTGAGCTCTTGACCTTCACGTTCTTGTCGGTGTTGGTGTCGATGCTGATGTGATCTTGCCGGCGATGGTAGCTCGGAAGCATGTGCACTAGAGCGTCTTCTCGAAGATGAGGAAGATCGCTTGTAGGACTTGATGAGGGCTTTGATGTCCTCCATTTGAGCTTGCATCTTGGCGTCGTTGGAGTTGTTCGTGGCATCGAACTCGGTGTTGTTGTTGTAGACCGAGGGTGAAATGCCTTGCCTATCCATCACAAGACTCAAGTAGAGGTGAGTAGGAAATGAGATAAACAATACCAAGTTACCTTTTCCCAAAGTTGAGGATGTATCCCGTTTCACTCAATGTGAGATGAAAGAATAGTGGAATTGGTACTGGACTTGCTCACTCACACCTATCATGTAAAGCTTATGGAGTAGCTTGGTGAGGATAGTGGCACAAAAATTTGATGCAAAATGTTAGCAAGAGTCAATAATGTTGGGAAAGATTCACAAATTCACAAGTGAAACAAGTAGACCAATAGCAATGGGTGGTACACGGAAACACACACACGGATAGATAAATGGGGTCGTGCAACCAAGGAATGAGCACAAAATGTGGAATCCACGGAAAACGCTCGTGTTGCACAACTCAAGAGAGACGCTAGCATGATTGCTCAATAGGCGGATACGACACTTGTGCACAACCTATAAGATGCCAAATGTATGAGCTTTCTATCCCAAGTATGCTATGTGTATGATGTTCCCGTTGTTCTTCTCAAGATGATCCAAGATGATCGGATATGACAATCTTATGTGCAATGTGGTATGATGCTATGGCACTTGCTTACAAGCTCTTTGCTCTCTTTTCTTTTGCTTAAAAGCTTATTCTTTTTTTTGATATGGCTACTATGCGAAATGCACAAACCAAGATGGCAATTGTGTATATGCGGGAACAATCTTGTGACACAAGAGATGATATGATCCAAGATGATACCAATATGATATGGTATGTATGCAATGGAAGGTGTAGACCAATGATCACTAATGTGCACAAGTGACGTTGCCGGCAATACTCAAAGGCTAGTCTTGATAGGTAAGTGACGCAAAAATGGGCTAAGGGGTTAACAATGTAATGGCAAGAATGTACAATGATGGGATACCACGATACCAAGATGATATAGAGGTTACCGTTCTTGCTTACGGTTAGGTTGTCAAAATGGTGTAGTGGTCGATGTCGAAGATGACCTCGTGGCGATGATGAGTGGCGGTGTTCTTGATGTAGATACCAAGATGATGTAGACACGTCCCTATGTAGCCGAAACACCTTAGGAAACGGTAAAAACAGCAAACTCAAAATCTCAAGGAAAAATGTTAAATGGTGGTAGCGGAGATGGCAATGCGGAAGTGGTGGTGGTGGTTGAAGAAGAAGCAATCGTCCCTAAGTAGCCGAAACACCTTAGGAGACTCAATTCACCACTCAAACAACCTCAAATGCTAAATGGAGCAAAACGGGTTAGGTTGCGGAAGGCTACGGTGGTTTTGCGGATGATATGGTGGAGGGCCTAGGCAAAGAAGCCAAAATGTCAAAACTTTTATGGAGTCAAATGGTGATGGAACCTATCTAGATGGATGGTGGATGTCAATAGCTTCTCAACGAGCTAAAGAACACGAAAATCAGACTCTGGATGTGGAAGTTATGGTCGAAACGGCGAAGTGCACGCAGCTGCTGTAGGCGGGCCGTGCGCACGGGGTCTAGGGCCCGTGGGCACGGGGTGCCATGTGCACGGTACACACACCGAGTGATACGGGGCTAACCCGGTGTAGGCCAATCTTTCACGATTGGAGTGGGTTCCCTTGAAGAACATGATGGACACGGGGAAGAACGGAGAGAAATCACAAGGGGAAACACTCAAGAACAAGTCCAATCACACATCCACTAGACAATCAAACTCACAAGATCCACAAGGTACATGAACAACAAAGGGAAAGATACAAGGTAAAGTTCATCTCCATGAGGAGGTCTTGAAGGGGGCCGCCCAAGAGGGGGGTCTTGATGATATATCCCGCAGGATCTTCTCCTAGATGGAGGTCTTGGCCTCCATAAGGAGTAGTAGTCTCTCTCTCTCTCTCAAGAGTAGAGTGGTACAAGGAGCAAAGCTCTCTATCAAATGAGCTATCACTTTGCTAACCCTGACTAGGAGGAGCGGGAGTAGTATATATAGTCTAAGCCACAAAGGGGTAAGTGGGAAAGGGATACATGGGCCTCTGGTCCGACTCTGCGCGCAGGCAGGCGCCGAATGTCCGGGCTGGGGGGCGGATGTCCGGGGCTTCGCGAGGCGCCGGATGTCCGGGCTGAAGTGGCCAAACTTCGGGTGCGTTCTGTCGTCGATGCCGGATTTCCGGGGGAAGGGTCCGATGTCCGGGCTTTGGCGAGGCACCGGATGTCCGGCCGCTGATGCTGTTGGCCGTCTGTTGGTGCAGCTCCTTGGCAGCTGCACAGGCGCCGGATGTCCGGCCTCTGGCCCGGATGTCCGGCTGCTGTAGCTTCAGCAGCTCCGTCTTCTTCCGTCGTCGCTTCCAGGCTTCCCTCGCGGATGGTGTAGTTGTTCCTTGGTGCTTGCACTCCTCCTCAACATCCGTGAAGCTCCGACAATACCTATGCATGCACACGGGAGAAGTGTCAAGTAGTATACCATCCTCGAAGGGGTCATGTGAGCACGTGTAAAGGAGATGATTCACCTTTGTGTATGTGAAGTAGATGTTGTTGGGGAACGTAGCAGAAATTCAAAATTTTCTACGCATCACCAAGATCAATCTATGGAGTAATCTAGCAACGAGGGGAAGGGGAGTGCATCTACATACCCTTGTAGATCGCGATGCGGAAGCGTTGCAAGAACGCGGATGAGGGAGTCGTACTCATAGCGATTCAGATCGCGGTTGATTCCGATCTAAGCACCGAAAGAACGGTGCCTCCGCGTTCAACACACGTGCAGCCCGGTGACGTCTCCCACGCCTTGATCCAGCAAGGAGAGAGGGAGAGGTTGGGGAAGACTCCATCCAGCAGCAGCACGACGGCGTGGTGGTGGTGGAGGAGCGTGGCAATCCCGCAGGGCTTCACCAAGCACCGCGGGAGAGGAGGAGGAGGGAGAGGGGAAGGGCTACGCCGAAAGGAGACTTTCTCGTGTCTGTATGGCAGCCCAAACCTCAACTATATATAGGGGGGAGGGGGCTGCGCCCCCCTTAGGGTTTTCACCCCCAAGAGGAGGCGGCCAGCCCTAGATCCCATCAAGGGGGGGCGGCCAAGGGGAGGAGAGGGGGGGCGCCCCACTAGATGGGCCCTAAGGCCCATCTGGACCTAGGGTTTGCCCCCTCCCACTCTCCCATGCGCCTTGGGCCTTGGTGGGGGGGGGGGCGCACCAGCCCACCTGGGGCTGGTCCCCTCCCACACTTGGCCCACGCAGCCTTCTGGGGCTGGTGGCCCCACTTGGTGGACCCCCGGGACCCTCCCGGTGGTCCCGGTACATTACCGATTTCACCCGAAACTTTTCCGGTGACCAAAACAGGACTTCCCATATATAAATCTTTACCTCCGGACCATTCCGGAACTCCTCGTGACGTCCGGGATCTCATCCGGGACTCCGAACAACATTCGGTAACCACGTACATACTTTCCCTATAACCCTAGCGTCATCGAACCTTAAGCGTGTAGACCCTACGGGTTCGGGAACCATGCAGACATGACCGAGACGTTCTCCGGTCAATAACCAACAGCGGGATCTGGATACCCATGTTGGCTCCCACATGTTCCACGATGATCTCATCGGATGAACCACGATGTCGGGGATTCAATCAATCCCGTATGCAATTCCCTTTGTCTATCGGTATGTTACTTGCCCGAGATTCGATCGTCGGTATCCCGATACCTTGTTCAATATCGTTACCGGCAAGTCTCTTTACTCGTTCCGTAACTCACATCATCCCGTGATCAACTCCTTGGTCACGCTGTGCACATTATGATGATGTCCTACCGAGTGGGCCCAGAGATACCTCTCCGTTTACACGGAGTGACAAATCCCAGTCTCGATTCGTGCCAACCCAACAGACACTTTCGGAGATACCCGTAGTGCACCTTTATAGCCACCCAGTTACGTTGTGACGTTTGGCACACCCAAAGCATTCCTACGGTATCCGGGAGTTGCACAATCTCATGGTCTAAGGAAGTGATACTTGACATTAGAAAAGCTCTGAGCAAACGAACTACACGATCTTGTGCTAGGCTTAGGATTGGGTCTTGTCCATCACATCATTCTCCTAATGATGTGATCCCGTTATCAACGACATCCAATGTCCATGGTCAGGAAACCGTAACCATCTATTGATCAACGAGCTAGTCAACTAGAGGCTTACTAGGGACATGGTGTTGTCTATGTATCCACACATGTATCTGAGTTTCCTATCAATACAATTCTAGCATGGATAATAAACGATTATCATGAACAAGGAAATATAATAATAACCTATTTATTATTGCCTGTAGGGCATATTTCCAACAGTCTCCCACTTGCACTAGAGTCAATAATCTAGTTCACATCACCATGTGATTAACACTGACAGGTCACATCACCATGTGACCAACACCCAAGAGTTTACTAGAGTCAACAATCTAGTTCACATCTCTATGTGATTAACACTCAATGGGTTCTGGTTTGATCATGTTATGCTTGTGAGAGAGGTTATTAGTCAACGGGTCTGAACCTTTCAGATCCGTGTGTGCTTTACGAATATCTATGTCATCTTGTGGATGCTACCACGCGCTACTTGGAGCCATTTCAAGTAATTGCTCTACTATAGGAATCCGGTTTACTACTCAGAGCCATCCGGATTAGTGTCAAAGTTCGCATCGACGTAACCCTTTACGACGAACTCCTTTTCACCTCCATAATCGAGAAAATTCCTTAGTCCACTAGACACTAAGGATAAGTTCGACCGCTGTCATGTGATCCATTCCCGGATCACTATTGTACCCCTTGACCAACTCATGGCAAGGCACACTTCATGTGCGGTACACAGCATAGCATACTGTAGAGCCTACGTCTAAAGCATAGGGGACGACCTTCGTCCTTTCTCTCTCTTCTGCTGTGGTCAGGTCTTGAGTCTTACTCAATACTCACACCTTGTAACACAGCCAAGAACTCCTTCTTTGCTGATCTATTTTGAACTCTTTCCAAATCATGTCAAGGTGTGCGTTCTTTGAAAGTATCATCAGGCGTCTTGATCTATCTCTATAGATCTTGATGCCCAATGTGTAAGCAGCTTTATCCAGGTCTTCCTTTGAAAAACTCCTTTCAAACAACCCTTTATGCTTTCCAGAAATTTTTACATCATTTCGGATCAACAATATGTCATTCACATATACTTATCAGAAATGTTGTAGCGCTCCCACTCACTTTATTGTAAATACAAGTTTCTAATAAACTTTGTATAAATCCAAAATCTTTGATCATCTCATCAAAGCGTACATTCCAACTCCGAGATGCTTACTCCAGTCCTTAGAAGGATCGCTGGAGCTAGCATACCTTTTAGCATCCTTAGGATCGACAAAACCTTTCTGATTGTATCACATACAACCTTTCCTTACGAAAACTGGCAAGGAAACTTGTTTTGACATCCATCTGCCAGATTTCATAAATGCAGCTAATGCCAACATGATTCCGACGGACCTAAGCATCGCTACGGATGAGCAAATCTCATCGTAGTCAACTCCTTGAACTTGTGGAAATACTCTTTGCCACAAGTCGAGCTTCATAGACGGTAACATTACCGTCCATGTCCGTCTTCTTCTTAAAGATCCATTTACCTCAACAGCCTTACGACCATCAAGTAGTACTCTCCAAGTCTATACTTTGTTTTCATACATGGATCCTCTCGGATTTTATGGCTTCTAACCATTTGTCGGAATATGGGCCCACCATCGCTTCTCCATAGCTCGTAGGTTCAGTATTGTCCAACAACATGATATCCCAGACAGGATCACGTACCACTCTGAAGTAGCACGCATCCTCGTCGTCCTACGAGGTTTGGTGGTGACTTGATCCGAAGTTTCATGATCACTATCATAAGCTTCCACTTCAATTGGTATAGGTGCCACAGGAACAACTTCCTGTGCCCTGCTACACACTAGTTGAAGTGACGGTTCAATAACCTTATCAAGTCTCCACCATCCTCCCACTCAATTCTTTCGAGAGAAACTTTTCCTCGAGAAAGGACCTGTTTCTAGAAGCAATTACTTTTGCTTCCAGATCTGAAATAGGAGGTATACCCAACTGTTTTGGGTATTCTATGAATACGCATTTATCCGCTTTGGGTTCGAGCTTATCAGCCTGAAACTTTTTCACATAAGCATCGCAGCCCCAAACTTTTAAGAAACGACAACTTAGGTTTCTCTAAACGGTGTCATCTCAACGGAATTGCGTGGTGCCCCTTTTAAAGTGAATGCGGTTGTCTCTAATGCCTAACCCATAAACGATAGTGGTAATTCGATAAGAGACATCATGGTATGCACCATATCCAATAGGGTGCAGTTATGATGTTCGGACACACCATTACACTATGGTGTTCCGGGCGGTATTAATTGTGAAACACTTTCCACAATGTCTTAATTGTGTGCCAAACTCGTAACTCAGATACTCATCTCTATGATCATATCACAGACATTTTATCCTCTTGTCACGACGATCTTCAACTTCACTCTGAAATTACTTGAACCTTTCAATAATTCAGACTTGTGTTTCATCAAGTAAATACACTCAGCATCTACTCAAACCATCTGTGAAGTAAGAACATAACGATATCCACTGCATGCCTCAGCACTCATTGGACTGCATACATCAAAATGTATTACTTCCAATAAGTTGCTCTCTTGTTCCATCTTACTAAAAACGAGGACTTTCAGTCATCTTGCCCATGTGGTATGATTTGCATGTCTCAAGTGATTCAAAATCAAGTGAGTCAAAACGATCCATCTGCATGGAGTTTCTTCATGCATATATACCAATAGACATGGTTCGCATGTCTCAATCTTTTCAAAAACGAGTGAGTCCAAAGATCCATCTAGATGGAGCTTCTTCATGCGTTCTATACCAATATGACTCAAATGGCAGTGCCACAAGTATGTGGAACTATCATTACTATTTTATATCTTTTGGCACGAACATGTGTATCACTACGATCGAGATTCATTTTAGGTGCAAGACCATTGAAGGTATTATTCAAATAAACAGAGTAACCATTATTCTCCTTAAATGAATAACCGTATTGCGATAAACATAATCCAATCATGCTTAACGCAAACACCAAATCTCGATGGTAGAGGGAGCATGCGATGCTTGATCACATCAACCTTGGAAACACTTCCAACACACATCGTCATCTCACCTTCAGCCAGTCTCCATTTATTCCGCAGCTTTTATTTCGAGTTACTAACACTTAGCAACCGAACCGGTATCTAATACCCTGGTGCTGCTAGGAGTACTAGCAAAGTACACATTCATATAATATATATCCAATATACTTCTGTCGACCTTGCCTGCCTTCTCATCTACCAAGTATCTAGGGTAGTACTGGTTCAGTGACCATTCCCCTCATTACAGAAGCACTTAGTCTCGGGTTTGGGTTCAACCTTGGGATTCTTCACTAGAGCGGCAAACGATTTGCTGTTTCATGAAGTATCCCTTTTGCCCTTGCCCCTCTAGAAACTAGTGGTTTTACTAACCATCAACAATTGATGCTCCTTCTTGATTTCTACTTTCGCGGTGTCAAACATCGCGAATAGCTCAAGGATCATCATAACTATCCCTGATATGTTATAGTTCATCACGAAGCTCTACTAGCTTGGTGGCAGTGACTATGGAGAACTATCACTATCTCATCTGGGAGATTAACTCCCACTCGATTCAAGCGATTGTGGCACTCAGACAATCTGAGCACATGCTCAACGATTGAGCTTTTCTCCCTTAGTTTGCAGGCTTAAGAAACTTGTCAGAGGTCTCATACCTCTTGACGTGGGCACTAGCCTGAAATCTCAATTTCAGTCTTCGGAACATCTCATATGTTCTGCGACGTTTCAAAAACGTCTCTTGTGCCACAATTCTAAACCGTTAGCATTACGCATTGAACTATCACGTAGTCATCAAAACGTGTATGCCAGATGTTTCGTAACATCTACAGACGACGTTGAGGTTCAGCACACCGAGCGGTGCATTAAGGACATAAGCCTTCTGTGCAGCAATGAGGACAATCCTCAGTTTACGGACCCAGTCCGCATAATTGCTACTATCAACTTTCAACTAAATTTTCTCTAGGAACATATCTTAAACAGTAGAACTAAAGCGTATGACATAATTTGCAAAGATCTTTTGACTATGTTCATGATAATGAAGTTCATCTGATTATTGAACTCCCACTCAGATAGACATCCCTCTAGTCATCTAAGTGATTCATGATCCGAGTCAAACTAGGCCGTGTCCGATCATCACGTGAGACAGACTAGTCATCATCGGTGAACATCTCCATGTTGATCGTATCTCCTATATGACTCATGTTCGACCTTTCGGTCTCTTGTGTTCCGAGGCCATGTCTGTACATGCTAGGCTCGTCAAGTCAACCTAAGTGTTTTGCATGTGTTCCGAGGCCATGTCTGTACATGCTAGGCTCGTCAACACCCGTTGTATTCGAACGTTAGAATCTATCACACCCGATCATCACGTGGTGCTTCGAAACAACGAACCTTCGCAACGGTGCACAGTTAGGGGGAACACTTCTCTTGAAATTTTTATAAGGGATCATCTTACTTACTACCGTCGTTCTAAGCAAATAAGATGCATAACATGATAAACATCACATGCAATCAAATAGTGACATGATATGGCCAATATCATTTTGCTCCTTTGATCTCCATCTTCGGGGCACCATGATCATCTTTGTCACCGGCATGACACCATGATCTCCATCATCATGATCTCCATCATTGTGTCTTCATGAAGTTGTCACGCCAACGATTACTTCTACTTCTATGGCTAACGCACTTAGCAATAAAGTAAAGTAATTTACATGGCGTTATTCAATGACACGCAGGTCATACAGAAAATAAAGACAACTCCTATGGCTCCTGCCGGTTGTCATACTCATCGACATGCAAGTCGTGATTCCTATTAAAAGAATATGATCAATCTCATACATCACATATATCATTCATCATATCTTTTGGCCATATCACATCACATAGCACATGCTGCAAAAACAAGTTAGACGTCCTCTAATTGTTGTTGCAAGTTTTTACGTGGCTTGTATAGGTTTCTAGCAAGAACGTTTCTTACCTACGTAAAACCACAACGTGATATGCCAATTTCTATTTACCCTTCATAAGGACCCTTTTCATCGAATCTGTTCCGACTAAAGTGGGAGAGATAGACACCCGCTAGCCACCTTATGCAACTAGTGCATGTCAGTCGGTGGAACCTGTCTCACGTAAGCGTACGTGTAAGGTCGGTCCGGGCCGCTTCATCCCACAATGCCGTCGAAACAAGATAAGACTAGTAGCGGCAAGAAGAATTGGCAACATCTACGCCCACAACTACTTTGTGTTCTACTCGTGCATAGAAACTACGCATAGACCTAGCTCATGATGCCACTGTTGGGGAACGTAGCAGAAATTCAAAATTTTCTACGCATCACCAAGATCAATCTATGGAGTAATCTAGCAACGAGGGGAAGGGGAGTGCATCTACATACCCTTGTAGATCGCGATGCGGAAGCGTTGCAAGAACGCGGATGAGGGAGTCGTACTCATAGCGATTCAGATCGCGGTTGATTCCGATCTAAGCACCGAAAGAACGGTGCCTCCGCGTTCAACACACGTGCAGCCCGGTGACGTCTCCCACGCCTTGATCCAGCAAGGAGAGAGGGAGAGGTTGGGGAAGACTCCATCCAGCAGCAGCACGACGGCGTGGTGGTGGTGGAGGAGCGTGGCAATCCCGCAGGGCTTCACCAAGCACCGCGGGAGAGGAGGAGGAGGGAGAGGGGAAGGGCTGCGCCGAAAGGAGACTTTCTCGTGTCTGTATGGCAGCCCAAACATCAACTATATATAGGGGGGGAGGGGGCTGCGCCCCCCTTAGGGTTTTCACCCCCAAGAGGAGGCGGCCAGCCCTAGATCCCATCAAGGGGGGGCGGCCAAGGGGAGGAGAGGGGGGGCGCCCCACTAGATGGGCCCTAAGGCCCATCTGGACCTAGGGTTTGCCCCCTCCCACTCTCCCATGCGCCTTGGGCCTTGGTGGGGGGGGGGGGCGCACCAGCCCACCTGGGGCTGGTCCCCTCCCACACTTGGCCCACGCAGCCTTCTGGGGCTGGTGGCCCCACTTGGTGGACCCCCGGGACCCTCCCGGTGGTCCCGGTACATTACCGATTTCACCCGAAACTTTTCCGGTGACCAAAACAGGACTTCCCATATATAAATCTTTACCTCCGGACCATTCCGGAACTCCTCGTGACGTTCGGGATCTCATCCGGGACTCCGAACAACATTCGGTAACCACGTACATACTTTCCCTATAACCCTAGCGTCATCGAACCTTAAGCGTGTAGACCCTACGGGTTCGGGAACCATGCAGACATGACCGAGACGTTCTCCGGTCAATAACCAACAGCGGGATCTGGATACCCATGTTGGCTCCCACATGTTCCACGATGATCTCATCGGATGAACCACGATGTCGGGGATTCAATCAATCCCATATGCAATTCCCTTTGTCTATCGGTATGTTACTTGCCCGAGATTCGATCGTCGGTATCCCGATACCTTGTTCAATCTCGTTACCGGCAAGTCTCTTTACTCGTTCCGAACTCACATCATCCCGTGATCAACTCCTTGGTCACGCTGTGCACATTATGATGATGTCCTACCGAGTGGGCCCAGAGATACCTCTCCGTTTACACGGAGTGACAAATCCCAGTCTCGATTCGTGCCAACCCAACAGACACTTTCGGAGATACCCGTAGTGCACCTTTATAGCCACCCAGTTACGTTGTGACGTTTGGCACACCCAAAGCATTCCTACGGTATCCGGGAGTTGCACAATCTCATGGTCTAAGGAAGTGATACTTGACATTAGAAAAGCTCTGAGCAAACGAACTACACGATCTTGTGCTAGGCTTAGGATTGGGTCTTGTCCATCACATCATTCTCCTAATGATGTGATCCCATTATCAACGACATCCAATGTCCATGGTCAGGAAACCGTAACCATCTATTGATCAACGAGCTAGTCAACTAGAGGCTTACTAGGGACATGGTGTTGTCTATGTATCCACACATGTATCTGAGTTTCCTATCAATAAAATTCTAGCATGGATAATAAACGATTATCATGAACAAGGAAATATAATAATAACCTATTTATTATTGCCTCTAGGGCATATTTCCAACAGATGTCGCATGTGTCACTCGCCAAACGGACTCTTGACATGGTGATATCCATAGGATGCTTCGCATCATCTCCCCTCCCTTGGGAAAGATCCGACCTCGGATCAAAAACCAAATCACCATGGGAAAGAGATGGCTTCGCCATGTAGAAGTGGACGTTCACCAAGTACTTGTCATCTTGAAGCTCGAAATGGGCACTCTCCAATGTCGCACCGTCTTGTGATTCCTTCAAAAGGAGTAAGGACAACAAACACTTAGAAAAACAAATGTGGTTAGCGTTAGTGCAAAACCAAGCATTCAAGAGGTGATTCACCAAACAAGTGTCGTCATCATGCAAAGCATATGGTTTGACAAAGGATTGTGACATGGCATGTAAGCATATCAATTGATCACAAGCAAAGATATCATGGGGACAAGCATGTAAATGGGAGGTAGAGATGCAAATATGTGTGTCAAGAGAATAAGCATCTACCTCAAGTTCATAGCAAGCATTCAAAAATTGCTCAATGAAAGGTCTATGGTAGGCATATGAATCATTCACAACACCTAAGAAGATGAGATGTCTAAACACATGGGTTAAGTGCAAGACAATCCAAGCATAATGTGCATAGGGTGTAGTGAACATAGTGTGGCACTCAACACAATAGAAAGAGCAATTGTTCATTATGTGTGAGGCAATCAAGTCGATCATGTGACAAGCAATGGGACATGGCATATGTGAAGTGATGACATTGTTGCAACCAAACATATGAGAGGAGCAAATAATCCAAGAATTGGGTGCAACACACAAGGCATATATATCATGATGCATGGAATGGTGAAAATGACAAGTCGAAGCAAGATCTCTAACATGTGAATCAAGTGATCTAAGATGAACAATAAGTCTCATGGTGCAAGCAACACAAGTAGTATGATCCGTCATATCCATGCTCAAGAAAGATGTCACCTTGAAGGTGTGTCCTTGTGCGTCCTTCACAATGCCGAAGAACAAGCAAGTGCGATGTAGAATCGTCGTGGTTGAAGGTGGTTCGCTCTCAAGAGCTCGAATGGTCAACTCGCGTGAAGTGGAAGTCGACACAAAGTCCAAGTATCCTACACATGCACACAACAAAAGAAAGAATGTATGTGCATGGTAGATAAACACATCATCCATCATGATGGTTCTCTTCTCTTGCACATAACCATTAGAAGCACAAGTGCATGAATAATATGATGCAACAATGGCTATATTCATGGCACTAGGTATATGGTGCAAAGAGGTAAGACAAGCATGCTTCACAAGAAATATGTCAAAATCTCCAATCATATGTGAGAATGCTATGGTTATCCTCCGAAAGGCATAATTGCACTCAATACATGGCAAATCATCTAGCATGAGAGAGGCAACATATGAAGATATATGAGTAGAAGCAATAACATTCATGTGCAAAGCATGGTAATGGTTGTCATCAACCGCATGAAAGGAGCAAGTATGAATCATCGGTGATGCAACAAGGCAAGCAAGCATAGTAATCAAGTCGTGCAAGATAGTGGAGCGAAGATGCAACACACTAGAGTAAATCATGGCAAACATGTCATGTGAGCGAATAATAGGCATAGACAATGCACATGACATATCGCAAGCACGAACACAAAGCAAGATCATAGTATCATCATAGGAATGGGTCACAAAGCAAACATGGCAATAACAAGCACTATCTCCACCAAGCTTGCAAATACACATACAAGTATGAGAATCAATCATCATGTGTAAAGCAAAGCATGGGTCACAAATGCATGGCAAAAGCATAGGAATAAGCATATCATGCAAAGTGAACATGGCAAGATGGGCATATGATATGTAATAGACAATAACCCATAACCATGTGAGGGTCATGTAGAAGAAATGCGCGAAGTGTTTGCGCGAAGTGAGCGATGGGAAAGGCAATCCATGGGATCCCAAGTCATCATTGCTCTCTAGAGCTCGTTTTGTCAACTCATGGGATTGTGAGGTTGACAAGTATTCATGGGTACCTACACAAAAGAGACACAAACCGAAAAAATGTGTGCGTGGTAAATGTACACATCATCCATCATGATGTGTATGTGCATGTGTGAGTTAGCACAAGATAAGAAATGCTCGAAGAAATTTGATGCATGGTATAAGAACATGTCATCCATCATGAAAGAATAGTTGTTATGTATAATACGATGGGGATGCAAATTGAGCATACTAGTATATGGCACAACAATATCATTATGATTCATGGGGAGCATATTGTGCACACAATTAGTGGGATCATGCAATTGATGGGATGGAGAAAAATCTCCTAAAATGTATGAGGAAACTATGGGGGTCTCCTCATGAGCAATATTGGAAACATCATATGGAGAAAATGGACAACATCCAAAACAATGCATATCCGAAACTAGGTGTTCATGGCATGTCATATGAGATAAATTATGCAAAGGGAGCATATCAATATCATCACAAGAAAAACAAATGCCAATAACCAAGGGCTTGTCATCTATGCCATAAGTGCAAATTGGGTTTATTTTAATGGCATATGCATAGTCACTAAGATGAGATTGCAAATATGACATATTGTTGATCTCATGCATAGCATATGACAAGGCAAGGGGATTGTCAAACATGCTGCGACCTAAAGAATTGTCACAAGAAATCCTATGTAACATGGCATCACAACCAATAGACTCCACATGGCAATCATCAAACTCATCATAAATGGGTAAATCATCGCATGGGGAAATCATACTAGCATGAAGCATGGTAATAGGTTGATCAACATCATGCAAGCAATCAATGTCAAGAATGTCCACTAGTGGGACTAGAGCATCACCGTCACTTATGTTACCTTTGTCATTCCACTCAAGTGGTGTAGGTGAGGTGGGAAAGACCAAATGGTGGTCATCTTCATCTTGATGGAACCATGTGGGGGGTGCATCATATTCCACCATGGCCATCGTCTTGTCCAAAGGAAGGACGTAGTCGTCGCGAATCGGCGCATCATCATATATGGGACCTAGCACCAAATGAGAAGACACAATAGAGGTAGAGCTTAAGTTTTTAGAAATCGAAGTGGCCTCACTCTCTCTATGTGGTGGTTCACTCACTCCCTCAAGGTAGGTGCACTCAAAGTCACATATGGTGGAGTCACTCATCTCACTCAAGTGGTGGGGGTTGTGGCTCTCCTCATATGGGAATTGGGGCAACTCGTCATATATGGGGCTAGGGTGAAGGACTCTCACTCTCAATATGGTGGCACAAGTCACACAAGTCATCATACGTCGCCGTGGTCGAAGGGAAAATCCCATGCTCAACCATCTCGTCGTTGTCACTGTGGATGAAGGCCGAAGATGGCACATCATCACTCTCCTCCATGGCCGAAGGGAAAATCCCATGCTCGATCATCTCGTCATCGTCGCCGTGGATGAAGGCCGAAGATGGCACATCATCACTCTCGCCTCCTAAGATGGAAGCATCGTCCTTGCTCGTCACCATGTCGCTTGCGTCAAAAGCTTGGTCCTTGAAGGTCTCCATAGTCGTACTCGTCACCGCACCATCTTGAAAAAGAGTCGTGGAGGACTCGACATCATCAATGCCACAAAGAGGGATGGCGGTGAAGTCGAACTTGGGAGCATCGTCTTGGAGCTCATCGGGCTTGGACATCTTGGTGGTACTAGCCTCATGCTCGTCGTCTTTGAGTTTGGTATTCGAGAAGTGTGCTTGGGGTGGAGAAGCCTTGGCCTTCATGAGTTCTTGTTCCGCCTTGAGAGCACCAATGTAGTTGTCGTTGAGGGACTTGTAGTTCTCGAGGAAGATAGTCTTGGAGATGTCGTTGTTCAATCCCATCATGAAGTGGAACTTCATTGACATGGGGTCGTCCATGCCGGCTCGTCGCAAGGCTTTCTTCATCTCCTTGAAGTACTCGTTGATGGACTTGGATCCTTGGATGGTGTTCTCCAATTGGCGTAGAAGTTGTTCCGTGTAGGTTGGAGGCACGAACTCTTGCCGCAAAGCTTTCTTCGAAGGTGTGTGAAACCACCAAAACCACCATGTCGAGGCGTAGTCGTGGAAGTTTCTTGTGGCGCACTTCACTTGATCTTCGGGAGGAACTTGATGTAGCTTGAGGTAGTCGTCCATCAAACGCTCCCACTCGAGATACTCCTCGGGTTCTAGAGTCCCATAGAAAGGAATCTCGTGGTCAGTGTCGAGGTCGGAGTAGCTCGTGGAGGTCGCGGACTTGAGCTTGGGGAGCTTCTCTTGAGCGTAGTCTTGAGGTGCTTGTTGGCGAATGTCATATATCCGAAGGCGAAGATGCCTTGAAGTCACTTGGCAAATATTCCAAGGGAGATGGTGAAGTCGTTGAGCGGTTGTTGGTGTTGAGCTCTTGACCTTCATGTTCGTGGTGGTGATGGTGTCGATGCCGATGTGAACTTGCCGGAGATGGTAGCTCGGAAGCATGTGCTCTTGAGCGTCTTCTCAAAGATGAGGAAGATCGCTTGTAGGACTTGATGAGTGCTTTGATCTCCTCCATTTGAGCGTTCATCTTGGCGTCGTTGGAGTTGTTCGTGGCATCGAACTCGTTGTTGTTGTTGTAGACCGAGGGTGAAATGCCTTGCCTATCCATCACAAGACTCTAGTAGAGGTGAGTAGGAAATGAGATAAACAATACCAAGTTACCTTTTCCCAAAGTTGAGGATGTATCCCGTTTCACTCAATGTGAGATGAAAGAATAGTGGAATTGGTACCAGACTTGTTCACTCACACCTACAAACTAAAGCTTATGGAGTAGCTCGGTGAGGATAGTTGATGCGGAGCATCCTACGATCATCCCCATGGACCTACCATCGTCTCATCAAGAGCCAAGAGGACCTATGACACGAGTACGAGCTAGAGCTCTCGAGAACGAGGTGACTTCCTTCCTTAGTGATATCATATATGATCCACTCGAGACATGGCTACTACCTAAGTCCGATATGGTATGCATGATTAGGTGTCAAGAGGAACCTCCCGAGGATGCACGTGAAGACGGACAAGCCACCAAGTTCATGGATGAAGAGAACCGCCGGAAGGAGAAGAAGACAGCTCCAGGGCCCGGACATCCGGCCCCAGCCCCGGACATCCGGCCGCTGGAGACATCAACAACAGCAGCAGCCCAGCCAGCGAAGTACTAGAGGGCCCGGACATCCGGCCCCATGCCCCGGACATCCGGCTCCTCCGGAAGCCCCGGAAATCCGGCCTCTCGCCCGGACATCCGACCCCGCCTATCCAGAGACTACAGAAGTTTGCACCGCCAGCCCGGACATCCAGCCCCCAGCCCGGACATCCGGCCCCTCCTGAAGCCCCGGACATCCGGCCCGACGCCCAGACATCCGGCTTCGTCTATCTGCGCACAGTAAAGGGCTGAACACTTTACTTATGCACTTTACTTTGTGATAGCCATATTGTTTCTTGGCATATATCTTGCTATCACTTAGTTGTTTATCTTGCTTAGCATAAGTTGTTGGTGCACATAGGTGAGCCTGTTTGTTGTAGGTTTTGTGCTTGTCAAATTAACCGCTAGTTTTATTCTGCATTTGTTCAAGCCTAAACCGTAATTATTTTAAAGTGCCTATTCACCCCCCCTCTAGGCGACATCCACGATCTTTCAATCACCTTGGATTCAAGACCCCCTCTTGGGTGGCCCCCATCAAGACCTCCTTTCGGAGAAGAACCGGTTACCTCATGTATCGTCCTTTGTTGGATTTGGATCTTGTATCTTACCTTTGTGTTCATCGATCTAGCGCATGTGTGATCTATTCTTGTTGGTTGAGTGATTTCTCTCGTGTTCCTCTCGTGTTTCCCTCGTGTTTCCCCTCGTGTTCATCACGTTCTTCGTAGGGATCCGCTCCTTTCGTGAAAGATCGGCCACCTAAGGTTCCGCCCTACATCAATAGTGGAACAAAACTTCATTGCAAAATGTTAGCAAGAGTCAATAATGTTGAAAGAGATTCACAAATTCGCAAGTGAAACAAGTAGACCAATAGCAATATGTGGCACACGGAAACACACACACACAGATAGATAAATGGGGTCATGCAACCAAGGAATGAGCACAAAATGTGGAGTCCATGGAAAACGCTCGTGTTGCACAACTCAAGAGAGACGCTAGCACGATTGCTCAATAGGCGGATACGACACTTGTGCACAACCTATAAGATGCAAAATGGATAAACTTTCTATCCCAAGTATGCTATGTATGTATGGTTCCTGGTGTTTCTCACACAATGATCCAAGATGATCAAGTATGATACCATATGATATATTGTGATGCTATGGCTATTGCTTACAAGCTCTTTGTTCACTCTTTTTCATTGCTTAAAAGCTTTTTTTTGATATGGCCACTTTGCGAAATGCACAAACCAAGATAGCAATTGTGTATATGCGGGAACAATCTTTGTGACACAAGAGATGATATGGTAATACCAATATGATATGGTATGTATGCAATGGAAGGGTGGATCACTAATGTGCACAAGTAACGTGGCCCGGCAATACTCAAATGGCTAGTCTCGATAGACAAGTGACGCAAAATGGGCTAGGGGTTAACAATGTAATGGTAAGGGAGAATGTACAATGATGTCGTCGAGGTTACCGTTGAGGGTTTCTCGTTTGTAAGACACGGACGGATGACGGTGAAGTGGTCGATGTCGATGACGAACTCGAGGTGATGATGAGTTGCGGTGTTCTTGATGTAGATACCAAGATGATGGAGACTCGTCCCTAAGTAGCCGAAACACCTTAGGAAGCGGAAAAACCACAACTCAAAATCTCAAGGAAAAAAGTCAAATGGTGGTAGCAGGAATGCGGTGGTGGTTTTGCGGAAGCTCAATGGGATTGCGGAAATGCAATGATGGGTTTAGGAGTATGTAATGCGGAAGTCGAGGGTAACTATACACGGTGTCGGAGTTGGAAGCACGGTCCCTTAGTAGCCGAAACACCTTAGGAGACACAACTCACAACACAAACAAAATTGGGTTAGGTTGGGTTGGCGGAAGTGTATGGTGGGCAAGCCTATGCGGAAGTTATGGTGGCAGTTGATGAAGAAGCGATCGTCCCTAAGTAGCCGAAACACCTTAGGAGACTCGAATCACAACTCAAACAACCACTAATGCTATAGGGAACAAATTGGGTTAGGTTGCGGAAGGCTATGGTGGTTTTGCGGAAGTTATGGTGGAAGCCCTAGGCAAAGATGCCAAAATGCCAAAATTTAGATGGAGTCAAATGGTGATGAAACCTATCTAGATGGATGGGGGATGTCAATAGCTACTTAACGAGCTAAAGAACGCGAAAATCGGACTCCGGATGTGAAAGTTATGGACAAAACGGTGAAACACGGGAGGCTGATTTCCCAGGGGTCGGACATCCGGGGTTGGGTCCGGATTTCCGGGGGTCAGTGTCCAGAACCGTGCAGATTTGGTGCTCCAGGAGCCGGATGTCTGGCTTGGGGCCCGGATGTCCGGCCCGATGGCCCGGATGTCCGGCCCGACGATTCCAGATCGGGATTTGGACTTCGAAACTCGATTTGGGGCGGAAATGGATGATTTCGGGGGTAAAATTTGATGGATTTCGTGGATGGAAAGGGGGAAAAGATGGGGGAAAGCTAGATCCACTTGAAACCAAGAAAATCCATGGATAAAAATCAACAAAACATCATCAAACCAACAAATCAAAAAAAATTGGGGCTATTTTTGGTGGGGATTTTCGAATTTAGGACGAAATCAAACAAAACAAGCCTAGAAAATGGTGGGAGGGCTCCAAATACGTGATCAACGTGGCTCATGATACCATTTGATACGGGGCTAACCCGGTGTAGGCCGATCTTTCACGATTGGAGTGGGTTCACTCGAAGAACACGATGGACATGGGGAAGAACGGATAGAAATCACAAGGGGAAACACTCAAGAACAAGTCCAATCACACATCCACTAGACAATCAAACACACAAGATCCACAAGGTACATGAACAACAAAGGGAAAGATACAAGGTAAAGTTCATCTCCATGAGGAGGTCTTGAAGGGGGCCGCCCAAGAGGGGGGTCTTGATGATATATCCCGCAGGATCTTCTCCTACATGGAGGTCTTGGCCTCCATAAGGAGTAGTAGTGATGTAGGGTGGAACCCTAGATGGCCGATCTTTCACGAAAGGAGCGAGATCCCTCGAAGAACACGGGGAAGAACGGAGAAAAATCACAAGGGGAAACACTCAAGAACAAGTCCAATCACACATCCACTAGACAATCAAACACACAAGATCCACAAGGTACATGAACAACAAAGGGAAAGATACAAGGTAAGGTTCATCTCCATGAGGAGGTCTTGAAGGGGGCCGCCCAAGAGGGGGTCTTGATCGATATATCCCGTAGGATCTTCTCACATGGAGGTCTTGAACTCCATGGGAGTGGTGGTCTCTCTCTCTCTCAAGAGTAGAGTGGTACAAGGAGCAAAGCTCTCTATCAAATGAGTTATCACTTTGCTAACCCTCAAATGGAGGAGGAGGGGGTCTATATATAGTGCTAAGCAACGAAGGGGTAAGTGAGGGGCGAAGGGGTACACGGGTTGCGGCCCAAGTCACGCACGCAGGCGGGGTCCGGATGATCCGGATGGTGGCCCGGATGATCCGGGCATCGGGGTCCGGATGATCCGGGTGACCGTCCGGATGATCCGGCTTCGTCGAGCAGGCTTCGGGTGTCGTGGCTGCGAGATTACCCGGATGATCCGGGAGGGCATCCGGATGATCCTGCTGAGTCCGGATGATCCGGAGGGAGGTCCGGACGTCCGGGCTGACGCCAGCAGCTGCTCCATCTTCTTCTCGTTTCTTCCGTCTTCTCTTCCATGCTTGGCCTTGGTCCTTTGAATCTCCATGGTCATCTCGTATGAGCCTGAGTATACACAAGGTCCATGCATGAGGTAGTAACCATGTCTCGTATGTGGGAAGATACGGTTCGAAGAGGAGTGAGTTCACCTTGTGTCCAATGGCATATGATCGAGGTCTCATCGTATGTCCTTTTGGGTCTTGGGGAGTAGTCGAAGTGTACATGGGGATGATCGTGGGATGCACCGCATCATCTCCGCCCCCTTGGGAAAGATCCGACCTCGGATTGTGATCCTCATCACCATGGAAACGGTTGTTGTGGACGGACTTGTAGTTGGACGGAGTTGAAGACATTGCGCAATCCAAGTACTCCAAGGTGTCGCCGGAGTGGTATACATGCAAGAAGAGCAAACACAAACGAAAATCGGAAATACAATGGTTAGCGCACACAAGGTGTCCATCAAATAAGCATGAGTTCGTCCAAAGGAATTGTTCATGAAAATGCATGAGATGCTTATCCAAATGATGTAAAATGACATGTAAAGCATTCATGGGAGCAAAAGCATTCATTGTGCACACAAATGTATTGTGGATGTGATCAATGCAACCACGGTGCAAAATGATGTCATAGTGAGAGGGTTTATCAATAGCATGAATATGGAAATGTATGCTCAATATGATTATGTTATCATGCAATTGATGGTTGGCAATGTGATCATTATGTATGAATATGCCATCAAGAAAGATCACAACAAATTTGCTAAGGAAATGCACAAGCTCATATATCATGGATGACATAGAAATACACGATGCAACAAGGCAGTCATAAGGTGAGTCAATCCATGCATAAGATGCAAATTTTCTATGGGTATGATATGTCCATCGAGCATGACATATGGGAACACAATCAACAAATATGTATGTGTTGGTGCAATGTGTCAAAGGAGTGTTGATGTACCAATGCTCGATGTCGGGGCATTCCTCAACTTGAAGGTCCATAGGGTCCATCTCCAATGTTGGTCCTCCATCCAATATATGTAGCATGTAGACAAGAAGGAGACAACAATGAAAGCATGGCCCATCCAATATGCATATTTTAAGATGGCTCAAAGAGAAGGAATTCACCTTTAGGAGTTTCTCAAGGATGATGGAGTTGCGCATCTTGAATGCCTTCACATAACCTATATGTCTCGTTATGGTACCGCCTTGTGAATCCTTCATAACGAAAGAACATGACAAACACTCGGAAAAACAAATGAGGTTGGTGCAAACGCAACACCTATCATTCGTGTGGTAAGATACCCAACAAGTGTATGCATCATGCTCATCATAAGAAAGGACAAGGGAGCATTTCATAGTATGGAGGCATATGATGCGAGAACAACCAAATACAATAGGCTCAATCAAACAAGCATGCTTCACAAGTAATATGTCCAAGTCTCCAAGATCATTAAGCATAGAGGCAACTATTGGAGGCAAGCAACAATGAACAAGATATATCATGTGAGAGGCATGAACATATATGTCATCAACCCAAGAAAGCGAGTAAAAATGGAACATGGGTGATGCGACAAAGCAAGTAATCATAGTGATCAAGTGGTGCAAGCTAGTAGTGCGAAGATGCAACGTACTAGAAGGAATCATGGCAATCATGTCATGGGTGCAAATAGTGAGCATATATAATGCACATGACATATCATAATCATGAAAACAAGATATGAGAAATGTATCATCAATGTATTGGCAAGAGGTCATATGGAAATAGCAATGGGACATCATGACTCTCCCAACACAACAATCAACAATAGCATGAGGCACATGATAAACATGGCAATAGCAACAAGGATCTCCACCAAGCATGCAAATACACACAGAAGTAGTATAATTGTGAATAATGGGTAGATGCAAGCAAGGGTCACAATTGCATGGCAAAATCATGTAAAGAGGCATAACATGCAAAGTGAACAAGATATAATGGGCATAAAGTAACAAGTGATATATATCCCATAGCCTTGTGAGAGCCAAGTAAAAGGAATGCGTGTAGTCCTTGCGCGAAGGGAATGGTGGTAAGGATAGTCCACGGGATCCCAAGTCATCGTTGCTCTCAAGAGCTCGTTTCGTCAACTCTTGGGATTGAGAGGTTGACAAGTATACATGAGTACCTACACAAAACAAAGGCAAAGGAAAAATTGTGTGTGCATGGTATATGTACACATCATCCATCATGATGCGCACATGCGTGTGTTGGTTAGCACAAAATAGCCAATGCTCAAATAAATGAGATGCGTGATGTAGAAACATGTCATCCATCATGAGAGGTTTGTTGTTATGTATAGCATAATGGAGACTCAAAGGATGTAATGCATCATGAGAAATATGTAGAATATTGTTATTCATGGAATGCATATGGTGCACGCAATTATGGGAATCATGCAAAGTATGGAATGCATCAAGATCTCCTAATATGTATGAGGAAACTATGGGGGTCTCCTCATGAGTATTAATGGAAACATCACATGGAGAATATTGACAACATCCAAAACAAAGCATATTTGGTTCAATGTGATCATGGTATGGCATAGTAGATGAATTGCGCAAATCATGTAAAGGAAGCATGGCAATATCATCACATGAAAAACAAAAGCCAATGACCATCATCTCGTCATCTATGCCATAAGTGCTAATGGGATTTATTTTAATGGGGCATGCATAGTTACTATGTTGAGATTGAAATGATGTAATATGGGAGATCTCACTCATAGCATATGACAAGTTCAATGGATTGTCAAACATGAACTGACCAATAGAATTTTCACATGATATCCTATGGAGCATAGCATCACAACTAGGCAAATCAACATGCTCATCATCATATTCATCATAAATTGGTAAGTCCTGACATGAAGAAGTCGCACTAGCATGAAGCATGGGAATAGGTGGATCAACATCATGCAAGCAATCATTCGTGAGATAGTCCACTAGTGGGACAAGAGAAGCACCATCACCTATGTTACCTTTGGAGCATCGCTCATGTGTTGTAGGTGAGGTTGCAACTTGATGGTACCATGTGGGGGGTGCATCTTCTTCCATCATGGCCATCAGTTTTCCCATCGGAGGGATGGACTCATCGAGGGTAGGCATGTCGTCATGTAGGAGACCTAGCACCAAAGAAAACACACTCGGAGTAGAGGTTAAGTCATTAGAAATCATAGTGGCCTCACATGTCGTGTCAACTACCTCACTCACTAAGTGTTGTGGCTCACTCACTCCCTCAAGGATGCTCTCACTCATATGGTTGGTGGAGTCACTCAAATGGCTCTCAACCTCACATAGGATGTGTGGCATGCTCTCAAGTGTGGGACTAGTGGTGGTCACACTCACCCTCTCATAGGAAATGCACTCAATGTCACATATGGTGGAGTCACTCATATCACTCATAGGTTGGTAGCTCCCCTCACATGGAAATTGGGTCATCTTATGATATGTGGGTGTCGGAGAGATGTTGGTGCCAATGTCTCCATGCTCAACTCCTATCGCCGCCTTGGTTGAAGGGATAGTCCCATGCTCAACCTTCTTGTCACCGTCTTGTTGTTGGAGGCCCATATGATGTGGCACCTCGTAGCTCGTCTCCATGACCGAAGGGAATTTCCCATGCTCGGCCATCTTTCTTGAGGGGTTTCCGAAGATGGAAGTGTCGCCCTCGCTCGTAGGTGGTCGTCTCGTTGTTGAAGATGTCGATGTAGGCGAACTCGTGGGAAGTAGGCGAAGATGCCGTACGTCCAAAGGCAAGATGCCTTGATGACACTTGGCGAAGATGCCGAAGTGGTTGGTGTAGCCGTAGCTCCGTCTTGGTGGTGCTCGACTCGCGGTCTTCTCTTTTGCTCATGAAGTTTGGACTTGCCGTGAAGTAGGGCTTGTTCGGACTTGTGCGTTTGCGCTTGTGGAGCATCTTCATGTTGATGGTGTCGTTGTCGCACTTGAGCTCATAGTAGATGTCGTTCGTCGTCGTCGTGCACATGATGCTTGGAGGTGACTTGCCCTTCATGACGATGTGGATCACGAACGTGATGGTGGTCGCCATGGAGATGTGGACGTGGACGACTTGCCCTTACATCTTGTTTGCGCTCCGAAGATGATCGACTTGCTCGCCGCCGCCTTGAGGATGATGAAGGGGAAGAAGACTTGTAGTCGGCCAGCATGTCTCGTAGTTGATCCTTTAGCTTGCCCAACTTGGTGTCGATGTAGTCGCTTTTCCTTGCTTCGGAGTGGTGTATGTCGATGGCGAGGTTGTCGAGGCGCTCTCGCAAGGTAGATTGTGCGCCTTGCATTTGTCGTTGTAGATCGAAGATAGACACTTTGGTGATGTAGTTGTTCACGCCGTCGTTGTTGTCAAAGACCGGAGATGAAATGGCTTGCCTATCCATCACAAAACTCGAGCAAATATGAGTGGGAGAAAGAGAAGAACCTATACCAAATGTACCTTGACCGATGTTGAAAATGGATCAATGATCACTCAATGTGTAACAAGGAAATAGCACAATTGGTACCAATTCTTGTCGGTTTCTCACACCTACACAAGTGAGGCTTATGGAGGAGCTCGGTGAGGATAGTGGCAAAAAAATTTGATGCAGAATGTTAGCAAGAGTCAATAATGTTGAAAGAGATTCACAAATTCGCAAATGTAACAAGTAGACCAATAGCAATATGTGGCACACGGAAACGCACACACGGATAGATAAATGGGGTCGTGCAACCAAGGAATGAGCACAAAATGTGGAATCCACGGAAAACGTTCGTGTTGCACAACTCAAGAGAGACGCTAGCACGATTGCTCAATAGGCGGATACGACACTTGTGCACAACCTATGATATGCAAAATGGATAAACTTTCTATCCCAAGTATGCTATGTATGTATGGTTCCCGATGTTTCTCAAGATGATCCAAGATGATCGGATATGACAATCTTATGTGAAATGTGGTATGGTGCTATGGCACTTGCTTACAAGCTTCTTTGCTCTTTCTCTTTTTGCTTAAAAGCTTATTCTTTTTTTTTGATATGGCCACAATGCGAAATGCACAAACCAAGATAGCAATTGTGTATATGCGGGAACAATCTTGTGACAGAAGGGATGATATGATGATACCAATATGATATGGTATGTATGCAATGGAAGGGTGGATCACTAATGTGCACAAGTAACGTGGCCCGGCAATACTCAAATGGCTAGTCTCGATAGGCAAGTAACGCAAAATGGGCTAGGGGTTAACAATGCAATTGCAAGGGGAATGTACAATGGTGTCGTCGAGGTTACCGTCCTTTACGATGATGAGTGGCGGTGTTCTTGATGAAGATACCAAGATGATGGAGACTCGTCCCTAAGTAGCCGAAACACCTTAGGAAACGGAAAAAAAAACCGCGAACTCAAAATCTCAATGACAAAAGTCAAATGGTCGTAGCGGAAAGTGGTGGTAGTTTGCACTAGGCAATGATGGGTTTTGGCGTAGGCAATGCAGAAGTGGAGGTTATGGTGGTGGACTATACACGGTGTCGGAGTTGAAAGCACGGTCCCTAAGTAGCCGAAACACCTTAGGAGACACAACTCACAACACAAACAAAATTGGGTTAAGTTGAGGTGGCGGAAGTATATGGTGGGCTAGCCTATGCGGAAGTGTTGGTGGTGGTTGATGAAGAAGCAACCGTCCCTAAGTAGCCAAAACACCTTAGGAGACTCGAATCACTACTCAAGCAAGCACATATGCAATGGGGTCAAAATGGGTTAGGTTGCGGAAGGCTATGGTGGTAATGCGGATGATATTGTGGTGGCCCTAGGCAAAGATGCCAAACTTCAGAAAATATGATGGAGTCAAATGATGTTGGTGGTATTTTTGTGGGATGGGGGATGTCAATAGCTTCAAAAAATGAGCTAAAGAACGTCAAAAACGGACTCCGGATGAATTAGTTATGACCAAAACAAAAATCTGTCCGAGTCAGTGTCAGGGTTAACCGGACATCCGCGAGGAGGTCCGGATGATCCGAGCTTGGTTCGGATGATCCGGGTGTTTGGCCGGATGATCCGGGTTTGTCAAGGCCGGTTCTGTTGTCTAGGTGTCCGGACGTCCGGGAGAGGGTCCAGCTGATCCGGGAGGTGTCCGGATGATCCGGGAGAAGGTCCGGATGATCCGGGCAGGTCAAACTGCTCGGGATTTCCTCTCGGGGAAGAATTTTTGGGCGGAAATGGGGGATTTTCGGGGCAAAACTGAGGAGATTTCATGGATGGAAGATGGGGAAACTTGGGGAGATGCTAGATCCACTCGAAACCAAGCAAATCCATGGATCAAAATCAACAAAACATCATCAAAACCAACAAAACATCATCAAAACCAACAAATCACAAAAAAAATTGGGCTATTTTTGGTGGGGTTTTTCGAATTTAGGACGAAATCAAGCAAAAGAAGGCTAGAAAACGATGGGGGAGGCTTCGAAATCGTGATCAACATAGGCTCTGATACCAAGATGATGTAGGGTGGAACCCTAGATGGCCGATCTTTCACGAAAGGAGCGAGATCCCATGAAGAACACGAAGAACACGGGGAAGAACGGAGAGAAATCACAAGGGGAAACACTCAAGAACAAGTCCAATCATACATCCACTAGACAATCAAACACACAAGATCCACAAGGTACATGAACAACAAAGGGAAAGATACAAGGTAAGGTTCATCTCCATGAGGAGGTCTTGAAGGGGGCCACCCAAGAGGGGGTTTTGATCGATATATCCAGCAGGATCTTCTCACATGGAGGTCTTGAACTCCATGGGAGTGGTGGTCTCTCTCTCTCTCTCTCTCTCTCTCAAGAGTAGAGTGGTACAAGGAGCAAAGCTCTCTATCAAATGAGCTATCACTTTTCTAACCCTCAAATGAAGGAGGAGGGGGTCTATATATAGTGCTAAGCCACGAAGGGGTAAGTGAGGGCGAAGGGTACACGGGTTGCGGCCCAAGTCACGCACGCAGGCGGGGTCCGAATGATCCGGATGGTGGCCCGGATGATCCGGGCGTCGGGGGTCCGGATGATCCGGGCGACTGTCTGGATGATCCGGGCGACCGTCTGGATGATCCGGGTGACCGTCCTGATGATCCGGCTTCGTCGAGCAGGCTTCGGGTGTCGTGGCTGCGGGATTACACGGATGATCCGGGAGGGCATCCGGATGATCCGGCTGAGTCCGGATGATCCAGAGGGTGGTCTGGACATCCGGGCTGACGTCAGCAGCTGCTCCATCTTCTTCTCGTTTCTTCCGTCTTCTCTTCCATGCTTGGCCTTGGTCCTTTGAATCTCCATGGTCATCCCCTATGAGCCTGAGTATACACAAGGTCCATGCATGAGGTAGTAACCATGTCTCGTATGTGGAAAGATACGGTTCAAAGAGGAGTGAGTTCACCTTGTGTCCAATGGCGTATGGTCGAGGTCTCATCGTATGTCCTTTTGGGGCTTGGGGAGTAGTCGAAGTGTACATGGGGATGATCGTGGGATGCACCGCATCAAGTAGTCTCTCTCTCTCTCAAGAGTAGAGTGGTACAAGGAGGAAAGCTCTCTATCAAATGAGCTATCACTTTGCTAACCCTAACTAGGAGGAGGGGGAGTAGTATATATAGTCTAAGCCACGAAGGGGTAAGTGGGAAAGGGATACATGGGCCTCTGGCCCGACTCTGCGCACAGGCAGGCGCCGGATGTCCGGGCTGGGGGCCGGATGTCCGGGGCTTCGCAAGGCACCGGATGTTCGGGCTGAAGTGGCCAAACTTCGGGTGCGTTCTGTCGTCGATGCCGGATTTCCGGGGGAAGGGCCGGATGTCCGGGCTTTGGCGAGGCACCGGATGCCCGGCCGCTGATGCTGTTGGCCGTCTGTTGGTGCAGCTCCTTGGAAGCTGCACAGGCGCCGGATGTCCGGCCTCTGGCCCGGATGTCCGGCCGCTGTAGGTTCAGCAGCTCCGTCGTCGCTTCCAGGCTTCCCTCGCGGATGGTGTAGTTGTTCCTTGGCGCTTGCACTCCTCCTCAACATCCGTGAAGCTCCGACAATACCTATGCATGCACACGGGAGAAGTGTCAAGTAGTATAGCATCCTCGAAGGGGTCAAGTGAGCACGTGTAAAGGAGATGATTCACCTTTGTGTATGTGAAGTAGATGTCGCACGTGTCACTCGCCAAACGGACTCTTGACATGGTGATGTCCATAGCATGCTCCGAATCACTGAGGGCACGGGGTCACCTGGGACACGCGGGTTTGGCGGATTTCTTCCTGATCTGGGCTCCAAATGGATGGATCTCATTGCTGGGGTTTAGCTGGGGGTATGGGGGTGGTATGGGAGGGTGGGAGGTCGAAGGGACAGCGGCCGAAGCACACTGGAAGGGTCATGCACACTGGGTCTGTCTGGCCCGTGTGCACGGGGTCCTGTGTGCATGGGGTCCCGTGTGCACGGGGTCCCGATGACCCGTGTGCACGGGGTGCTATATGAGCGGACGAACTGCTTCGGATCCGTGGGTAATCTCGAAATTGGGGTCAAAATCGAAGGATGGAAGGTAGGGGAAGGTGGAGGAAAGCTAGATCCACTTGAAACCAAGCAAATCCATGGATCAAATCCAACAAAACCTCATCAAACCAACAAATCACAAAAAAAATTGGGCCTATTTTTTGGTGGGGAATTTTCGAATTTAGGACGAAATCACACAAAACAAGGCTAGAAAACATGAAGGGGGCTCCAATTTCGTGAGAAACCATGGCTCATGATACCAAGATGTTGTAGGGTGGAACCCTATGGAGAGATCTTTCACGAATTGGAGGGGGAATCCCCAAGAACAAGATGAACACAAGGAGGGAAACAAGAGGAACACTCAAGAACAAGTCCAATCACACATCCAGTAGACCAACAAACACACAAGATCCACAAGGTACATGAACAATCAAAGGGAAACAAGATACATGGTAGAGTTCATCCCAAATCCTATGAAGGAGATGAGGGCTTGATGATCTAGGTAGATCCTTCCCCAAAGGGGCGGCTTGCATCCCTAGGGATCTTCTCACATGGAGGTCTTGTACTCCAACGGAGCCTTCTCTCTCAAGAGGAATCCCACAAGGGGAGGTACATGAGCTATGCTCTAATGTCTAGATCTATTCTTAGCTTCCTCTAAATGGAGGAGGAAGGGGAGTATATATAGGTCCAAGGGATGAAGGGGTAAGTAGGGACGAGATGGGGATACAAGGGCCAAGCCCAACAGCCACGCACAGGGGGCCCCGTTTGCACGGGGTAAGTGGAGCCCGTGCGCACGGGGTCCGTGAGGCCCGTGGGCACGGTACACGCCCGTGCGCACGGGGTCGCCTGGGAGCTGCAGCCTTCTCTTGGCGCTTCCTTCTCCGCTTCGAGGCTTCCCTCTTGGATGGTGTAGATGTTCTCCTCTTCTTAGACTCCTCCTCGATGAATGTGTAGCTCCGCCCACACCTATGTATGCACACGAGAGAGGGGTCAAGTAGTATACCATCCTCGAAAGGTACAAGTGGACACGTGTAAAGGAGATGATTCACCTTTGTATGTATGAAGTAGATGTGGCACGTGTCACTTGCCAAATGGACTCTTGACAAGGTGATGTCAAAGGATGCTCCGCATCATATATCCTCCGTCTTCTTCACGCCAAAGTGCCCCATTAATCCTCCTCCATGCGCCTCCCGCAACAACAAAAGACGAACGGAGCTAGCTGGAATGCATAGCTTGTTAGCACGAAACACAAATCCATCGTTAAGAACGAACTTGTTCCAAGTTCTCCCTTCCTTACAATTCTGCAATACATCTTTAAATTCAGCATCATGTACATATTGATCTTTGATGGTCTCCAAACCAAATATTTTAAAGTCAAGTTGTGAAAGCATAGTATAACGACGAGACAATACATAAGCAATAGCATTTTCTTTACCCTTCTTGTGTTTAATGACATAAGGGAAAGTCTCAATGAATTCAACCCATTTAGCATGTCTACGGTTCAGTTTTGCTTTACTTTTGATGTGTTTCAAAGATTCATGATCAGAATGTATAACAAATTCTTTGGGCCATAAATAATGTTGCCATGTTTCTAAGGTCCGAACAAGAGCATATAATTCTTTATCATAAGTAGAATAGTTCAGACTAGGCCCACTCAATTTTTCAGAAAAGTATGCAACAGGTTTGCCATCTTGTAATAACACACCTCCTAATCCAATTCCACTAGCATCACATTCAAGCTCAAAAGTCTTATTAAAATCAGGAAGTTGGAGTAAAGGAGCATGTGTCAACTTATCTTTTAATACCGTGAAGGCTTCTTCTTGTGCGGTACCCCAAACAAAAGGCACATCCTTCTTTGTAAGCTCATTGAGAGGTGCAGCAATGGTGCTAAAATCTCTCACAAAACGCCTATAGAAACCAGCGAGTCCAAGAAAACTCCTCACTTGTGTGACCGTTTTGGGCTGCGGCCAACTCTCAATAGCTTCAATCTTGGATTTATCAACTTCAATTCCCTGTGGAGTAACAACATAGCCAAGAAAAGATACTCGGTCGGTGCAAAAGGTGCACTTCCAAGGTTACCAAACAAACGTGCATCACGTAGAGCAATAAAAACAGCACGTAAATGTTCCAAATGTTCTTCCAAAGATTTGCTATAAATCAGTATATCATCAAAATAGACTACCACAAATCGTCCAATAAAAGCACGTAAAACTTCGTTCATTAGTCTCATGAAAGTACTAGGTGCATTAGTTAACCCAAAAGGCATGACTAACCACTCATATAAACCAAACTTAGTTTTAAATGCTGTTTTCCATTCATCTCCCAATTTCATACGAATTTGATGGTATCCACTACGCAAATCAACTTTGGAGAATATTGTAGAGCCACTCAATTCATCAAGCATATCATCTAACCTAGGAATAGGATGACGATAACGAATAGTAATATTATTAATGCCTCTACAATCAACACACACATGCGACGTACCATCCTTTTTAGGCACTATTATAATAGGAACAGCACAAGGACTAAGAGATTCGCGTATATAACCTTTGTCGAGCAGCTCCTATACTTGGCGCATAATCTCCTTCGTCTCCTCTGGATTGGTACGGTATGATGCACGGTTGGGTAGCGATGCACCGGGAATTAAGTCAATTTGATGCTCAATCCCTCGAATGGGTGGTAATCCCGGTGGCACGTCTTGTGGGAAGATGTGAGCGAACTCCTGCGAAATGTTAGTGACAGCAGGGGGCAAAGAGGAAGGCACGTCCTCGAATGAAAATAATGCCTCGTTGCACACAAAAGCATAGCAAACAGATTTGCTAAAATCTAGCTCATCAATATTAGATTTGGTGGCAAGTAAACATGCACTTTTCAATTTAATTTCAGAAGCAACACTAGATGGTTTATTATTAGGCTTCATTTGTTGCTCAAATTATTTTGCCACAATATGATTTTCACTCTTATTTTTCTCCTGTTTTGCTTTATTAGCTCTATTAATATCATCTTTCAAAATGGAATCAGGAGTCATAGGAAGCAAAGTAATATTTTTATCCTTATGAACAAGAGTGTACTGATTGTTTCTACCATGGTGTACAGAATTTTTATCAAATTGCCATGGTCTACCAAGTAATAAGGAACATGCTTGCATAGGTACCACATCACAATCAACATAATCAGCATATGTAGAGATACTAAAATGCACATGAACAGTACGTGTTACCTTAACCTTGCCGCTGTTGTTGAACCATTGGATGTAGTAAGGATGTGGATGTGGTCTTGTGGTGAGAGATAGCTTCTCCACCATCTCCATGCTAGCCAAGTTGTTGCAGCTCCCTCCATCTATGATGACGTGAATAGAATGTTCCATCACAACTCCCTTTGTATGGAACAAATTATGCCTCTGATTTTGCTCAGCTTGTGTAACCTGCACACTCAAAACACGTTGAGCAACTAAACATTCATACCTGTCAGCATCTTCAGCAGCCATGTATTGCGTCTCATGATCAGAATCATCTCCACCATGTTCTTCATGTGTAATAAGAGCCAAAGTCTCCTCATCATAGTCACTACGGACTCATACCCACCATCCTCAGTAGCAATCATCACATGCTGAGATTTGCATTCTCTCGCAAAATGTCCTCTTCCCTTACAACGACGACAAATAATATCACTTGTGTGCCCTGTTGACGCCATGGATGAAGAAGAGCTCTACGTAGGCCGGCAGGTGTGCTCTTGGCAGAGAGTGGTGGTTGTGCCTGCTTTCTTGTATCACGGCTGGAGGTAACAGCTGATGGATGTGTCGATGCAGTAGAATGTGTGGAAGTAGAGGATGCACGCGGTGTCCATGATGAAGGTCGACCTGCCGAAAAGTTAGTCCGCGCCAATACCTGTCAATCCTGCACTTCACGTTCAGCTTTACAAGCAAGATGGAATAAACGAGTGATATTATTATAATCCTTATACTCTAGAATGGTCTGAATCTCTCTATTTAATCCACCCACAAAACATGCAAGCATAGCTTCATTCACCTCAACAATACCACATCTAATCATGCCAGTTTGTAATTCCTGATAATATTCTTCTACAGAATTTTTTCCTTGTCTTAAGCGCTGCAATTTTTGAAGTAATTCACGTTCATAATATGGTGGAACCCAACGAGTATGCATAGCAGTTTTCAAAGCATCCCAAGTAGCTGGAATAGGATATAATCTACAATGTTCAGACCACCAAACACATGCAAAACTAGTGAAAGCACAAACAGCAGCAGGAACACGTCTCTCCTCAGGATATTGTAAACATGTAAAACATTGTCCAGTTTCTAACTCCCAAGTAAGATATATATCAGGAACATATCTACCCTCAAATGGTGGAATATTCAATTTCAGTTTAGGAAGATGGTCATGATCTCGTACCTCATGTGGTGGTGCATCCCTACCGTTGCGATGATATGCATGAGGACGACCTGGTGGTGGTGGTGCTGGTGGTTGCACGTAGTTCTGATTTTGATCAACCTCATCCTTGTAATGGTGCTCCACCTCTGTAGTAACAGCAGGAGCTATAGAAGCATCAACACCAGGTACAGCAGCTCCAGAAGTTTGACCATCCTCAAGAGGAACACGCTTCGCTCGTCTGAACTGATTCGGAAGGGGGCGTTGTTGTTGTCGTTGTAGAGGTGCGATAGGTGCAGCCGGCGGTGGTGGTGGAAAACGCGAAAGCAATTCAGCAAACTTGTTATCGAGCTTTGTTTCAAACGTCTTCTCCATGGCCTCTTCAAATCTGTTTAGCACATCTTGCACCTGTCCACCCATCATTTGCTGAAACTTATCATGAAGCTCCTTGTTCGTCAAGTTCTCCCAGTCAGTCTCGTCAGCTTGTGATCCTGGCATGGTTAGCAGCAATAGAAACACACAAGAACATGATCCTACAGACTACTAACAAGTGGTGGTGGTGGCGGGTGTCACAAATCCGTCAAGCAAATCTCAAATTCTTACCAGTTCTTACCCAGCAGCAGGCGGTGATCGGCAACCGATGTAGTCAAAAATCTCACAGCTTGGATAGAGCGATTACCAGGGAGAGTCAAACGCATGATTTAGATGTATGTGGAGCTGGGAAGGCTTATAATATGGTAGCAAAAAGGGTCAGCAATAATCAATTCAGAGATGCAAAGTTGAATAAACGCTCAACGACGGTACTGTGCTGGTCCTAGGCTAGACCGTGCTAGAGACGCGAGCCTAGAACACTAACAAAATCACGGTGCTGCACGTAAACATGGGAAAAGCACACTTTGGAAAAAAATCGCTCTGTTTTTTTTGCGCTCCTCTTTTTTTTGCGAAAAATCACTATAATGGCGAGTGTCTCAAAACTCTTCCCAGATCAAACTGACAGGATGGGAACGAAATTTTTTTGACAATTTTTTTCGAAAATCAGGGCAGCGACGATGAAAAGTGCGACAAAAAGTCACTATGATGGCCAGTGTCTCAAAAGACTCAGAAAAGCGTAAAAATAGGATAGGGAAAAAATATTTTCGGTCGCCGAAATTTTGTCCTAAAAACTGCCCGGGGGTCTCCAAAAGACTAATTACATTTTTTTTCCGAAACCTACTCAGGCAAGGAAACACGAATCGGAATTTAGATAGATCTCGAAAACAAACCTAATATGAAAGGAACTCGGATTGGTGGTGGATATATGATGGTGGTATATGGCAGCGGTGGTGGTATATGGCAGCGGTGGTGGTATATGGCAGCGGTGGTGGTAGCGATGGTAGTATATGGATATGGATCGGTGGTGGTATATGGATACGAATTCGGAGAGGTGGTGGTAGGTGGCAGGCGCGATGATGATGGTGCGGCGGCGGTGTGACAACTTATGACCAGAACTCCAAACTCTAAAAGACTAGACGCTAAGACCAGCAACTTGACACGACGATGCAACCGCAAATTCAACAAAGCAAAATACTGAAAAGACTATGCAAAGGCTCAGACTGGTTTGAATAGGATGAACTAACCCTAATTTTTTTTGGCTTTTTCGTGGACTATAGGTATGAAGAACAGACTCGATCTAAACTACTAAAAACTGTAAAATCTCACCGAGCAACCTGGAAATCTGATACCACTTGATAGAGGCAAAGGTGTCCCGATGTTTCGATGAGATGGTGGCTATCGTTTTCTGTGGGAGTTGACCTTGACGATCCGACTACGAACGTGCGAGACGTCGCGCCTTAGCAATCGCTAAACCAACTTCCGATGGTTATTGACCACGCCGGAGCACGATCAACCTGACCACGAGGGCCTGTTTCCTGCAAGCAAACGAAGAACAAGCAAGAAACTAAGATTGCAATCTGGATATTGCGAATATAAGAGGAAAGCTTTATTGATCAAGGTGGGGTTCTGTGACGCCTTGGTCTGGTCGTTGAACTTGAATTGAATGTCATTGGCTTTGAGCACATAAAATACTTGTATGTGCATGATCCTACTTTTGCTATTCCTTATGCCAAGTGTTGGACGCATACATCTTGGGTTATTATTACATCAAAGATGGTTATCTTATGAGAGCTAACAAACTTTGCATCCCCGAGTCTTCTCTTTGTTTGTTGCTTTTGCAGGAATCTCATGAAGGAGGACTAATGGGACACTTTGGACGTGACAAGACATTTGCTATGCTCTCCAAGAACTATTTTTGGCCAAAGATGTTTCGCGACGTCAACCGCTTCACCAACCGATGCTCTACATGTCGCAAAGCTAAGTCTAAAGCTCAATCTCATGGACTTTATATGCCTCTTCCAATTCCGTACCAACCATGGGAAGACATTAGCATGGATTTTTTTCTTGGTTTTCCTAGAACTAGAAATGGAAAGGATTCCGTGTTTGTTGTTGTGGACTGATTCTCTAAGATGGCACATTTCATACCATGCAACAAGATAGACGATGCTTCACATGTTGCAAATCTCTTTTGTAGGGAAATATTGCGTCTACATGGAGTGCCAAAGACGATTGTCTCGGACCACGACGTCAAGTTCCTAAGCTACTTTTGGAAGACCTTGTGCGCCAAGCTTGAAATCAAGCTCTTGTTCTCTTCAGCATACCATCCACAAACCGACGGCCAAACGGAAGTGACCAACCGTACACTCTCCACTATACTACGCTTGCTAATCAAGAAGAACATTAAGGAGTGGGAGGAGTGCCTACCCATCGCCGAGTACGCCTACAACGGCGCAAGGCATTTGACTACCGACAAGTCCCCCTTCAAAGTCGTCTACGGTTTCAACCCGTTATCCCCCTCTTCCACTCCAAGAGTGCACCAACATGGACGCGAGTGCCCGAGTGAACTTCCTCAAGAAGATGCATGAAGACACAAGGCACACCATCGAGCGCCAAGTACAATGACTCGTGACCAAGCTCAACTCGAACAAGCAACCCATTATATTCAACATCGGAGATCTTGTGTGGCTACACCTTCGAAAGGACCACTTCCCCAACGAACGCAAGTCCAAACTTCTACCACGAGCCGATGGACCCTTCAAGGTGCTTGCACGCTACAACGACAACGCCTACAAGATCGACATCCCACGCAACAAGTACTCCATGAGCGACATCTTCAACGTCAAGGATCTCTCCCCGTACCATGGTGATGAGGATTTTAATCCGAGGTCGGATCTTTCCCAAGGGAGGGGAGATGATGCGGAGCATCCCATGGTCATCCCCATGGACCTACCTACATCTCCTACGACACCACCTAGACCAATGACAAGAGCCCGTGCGAGAGCTATCGAAGACGAAGTTAACTCTCTCCTTGTCGAACTTCCCTTCGACCCACTTGAGACATGGCTACTACCTCAAACGGATATGCTTTGTGTGTTTAGCTACCAAGGAACCAGCCTAGAAGAAGCTATGGTGCAAGATGGACATCAGGAGCATGAAGAGGAACCGCCCAGTCTGGAACGGGCGGTACTACCGCCCACACACGACGGTACTACCGCTAAAGACCCCCAAGCGACACTACCGTCCAACATCCGCTCTACTACCGCTCAACCCGACAAAATCGTGTGTTCGAGCGACCCGGGTCCGGTACTACCGCCCAGCCCAAACGGCACTACCACTAAAGTGGTACTACTGCCCTAGGGTCCGGTACTACCGCCCTGCCTGTGCGCAGAGGTCGGGCCAAGGGCCCATGTATCCCCCTCTCACTTACCCCTTCGGGGACTTAGACTATATATACTCCCCCACCTCATCCTAGCTAGGGTTAGCGTTGTGGTACCTCATGATAGAGGCAAAGGTGTCCCGATGTTTCGATGAGATGGTGGCTATCGTTTTCTGTGGGAATTGACCTTGACGATCCGACTACGAACGTGCGAGACGTCGCGCCTTAGCAATCGCTAAACCAACTTCCGAGGGTTATTGACCACGCCGGAGCACGATCAACCTGACCACGAGGGCCCGTTTCCTGTGAGCAAACGAAGAACAAGCAAGAAACTAAGATTGCAATCTGGATATTGCAAATATAAGAGGAAAGCTTTATTGATCAAGGTGGGGTTCTGTGACGCCTTGGTCTGGTCGTTGAACACAAACGAAGTACGCGAAGTTGCAGCTATGGCGAACTTTTAATCTAAACAAAACCCAAAGTCTAAACGATGTCCTAAGGGCTGTATATATGGAGGAAGAGGAGGGAATTTCGTGGCCCTTGGAGGAGGGGTCCGAAACCAACCCTAACTCTTGTTTCCCCACACATACGGACTCTAAAAACAGCCTATACTTAAGTATTTCGAAAATACATGGGCCTGACCCAATAATAAGGTGACGCAGCACCTAGAATAGCCTCTGGACGAAATTTATGAAGTGGCATCTTGTATATTTCGTCCAAGGCTTCATGCACCCATTATGGTGGCTTCAAAGTCCTAGAATCATCACTTGTAACTCTGTTCTTGTTCCCCTTGCGCATGCCATCATCTCCATGCTTGAACTTGGTCCAAGGTTCATCTTTCTTGTCCAAGCTAGGCCCTTCATTTGTAAGCAAAACAAATGTATCCAATTTAGGCAACATCATATTCTCATGAACATCAGAATCGTTACCAAGAAACGTAAGTACTTGATAATTCAATTGGCGTGCGCGAGCTCTAGTAATTGGTCCAGTATGTATAGCAGCAGGGGCTGTGGGTGTAACAATGGTATTGATGTCCTCATCACCTCATTTGTGAGATAGAGCCTCGCTCATCCATATGGATCTGCTCCTTGAGAGAGACCGCGTCCCCTCCATGGAGAAGATCCCCCTTTGCATTCAAGACCCCCTCTTGGGTGGCCCCATCAAGACCTCCTCTTGGTGAAGAACCGGTTACCTTTGTATCATCCTTTGTTGATCGTGGATCTTGTATCTCCTCTCGTGTTTCAAGGATCTAGCACATGTGTGACTTAATCTTGTTCGTTTGAGTGTTTCTCTTGTGTTTTCCCTCGTGTTTCCCCTCGTGTTCTTCGTGTTCTTAGTAGGGATCCGCTCCTTTCGTGAAAGATCGTCCGTATAGGGTTGCACCCTACATCACCTTCCCAAGTTGCTTTCCACTCAAATCATCTTTCCACCAAACCCAAATCTGTGAGAGAGAGTTGAGTGTTGGAGAGACTATCACTTGAAGCACAAGAGCAAGGAGTTCATCATCAACACACCTTCTATTAACTTTTGGAGAGTGGTGTCTCCTAGATTGTTTAGGTGTCACTTGGGAGCCTCCGTCAAGATTGTGGAGTTGAACCAAGGAGTTTGTAAGGGCAAGGAGATCGCCTACTTCGTGAAGATCTATCCAAGTGATGCAAGTCCTTCGTGGGCGATGGCCATTGTGGGATAGACAAGGTTGCTTCTTCGTGAACCCTTCATGGGTGGAGCCCTACGTGGACTCGCGCAACCGTTACCCTTCATGGGTTGAAGTCTCCATCAACGTGGATGTACGATAGAACCACCTATCGGAACCACGCCAAAAATCTCCGTGTCTCCAATTGCGTTTGCACACTCCAATCCCATCCCTTTACTTTCTTGCAACTTGCATGCTTTACTTTCTGCTGCTCATATACTCTTGCCATGCTTGCTTGAAATGTATTGTGAATGTTTGATAGAGGCGAGGGTGTCCCGATCTTTCGATGAGTTGATAACTATCAATTTGGTGGAGTCAACTTTGACGATCTGACTACAAACGTGCACGACGTTGCGCCTTAGCAATCGCTAAACCAACTTCGAGAGGTTATTGACCACGCCGGAGCACGATCAACCAGACCACGAAGGTCTATTCCTGCACGCAATCGAAGAACACGCAAGAATATGATAATGCAATCTGAATATTGCGAATATAGATGCAGTATTGATAAAGGTGGGGATCCGAAGCGGTCTTGATCTGGTCGTTGGACACAAACGAATTACACGAAGTTGCAATGGCTAACTTTTAACTAAACAAATCCCCCAGGAAAAAGCTACTAGATGGATCTACTTATATAGGAGCAAGGGGTGGCGGCCAAGCAGGTGGGAGGACGTCCCAAGGCAGCCTAAAACTAACCCTAGGCCGTACAAGGTCAATGGCCCCAAGTGGAGGTGATGCAACACCTTTGGACTTGTAGTTTGATTCAGATTCTGCTGCAGCATCAGATTGTTTCGTCCATAACTCAACGCTCTAGATGAATTGGAGTGTGAATCCATTTGGGTTGGAAAGAGCAGGGAATCTATTTTCCAACAAAAAAAGAATCACCCAATTCGGAGTCCGTATGAAAGAGTTATTTCCGTTTTAAGTCAGGTATGTCTGTGCAGTCCGAATCTGAATCCAGAATGTGAGAGACTTGGACTCTATCTTCTCTTGGTCCAAAAGTGATGTGAGAGGACTTTTTGAACATCACCTAAACTTCTCTTTTTCCCTTATCTTCATATGTGGATTGTACAAATGTCCCATACACCTGCAATTAGACAAAACACAAAAGTGTGTGAAGTATTTTTGTTCTGGATAACATAAATAGATTATTGAATAGTTTGCACTAGAAATCACCTGACAAATATGCATGTATGCAATATTTTTGGTCGTATCCAAGGTAGTCATGTCCTCATCATCCTCACCTTTTTGAAAACAAAGCTTTCCTCGGCGTTGCTTAATTTGTAATGTGGCTAACAAAAGAGACAAGGTGTACATGTTGTATATGTATATGTCATCCATTTTTACTTCCCTTGATTTTTGCACGTATGACACATGTATACATGAGTAACTTTCATAGATCATAAAATAGAAAGCCAAAATATTATCATAAGTAGAAGGCATGCAAATATTGCAACTCAGTTTGCACATATAAGTGACGCTCTTATTCATATCAAAAGATTGACAATATTCATCATTAAACCATCCCAACATTGGTGAATAAACCTTACCTGCATCAAATTTACATGCTACAACATGCTTAAATAAGAAAACATGCAATAAGTCATTTGACACAGAATCATCACCAAGATTAGAGGTCATATCAAAATGATTAAACATTGGTTCTTTTGCATCAATAGTTAATTCAATGGGTGCACTCAAAATTGTGATATTTCAGTTGTTTGATCACATGACACATTCATGACAGTAACAAGATTCTCTAAAATAGGTGGTGTGCTCGAATCAACAGGTAACTCAACACATGATGCATTCAAGTTAACTAGGCATGCATCATTCTCATGTGAAGTTATATCATCAATACCTTTAGTGTTACCTTGTTGCAAAGACGTAGCTGATGTAGGTATGGACGTTGAAAATGTACCATACTCTTGAGATGATGTCACGCTCACAATCCGAGGTGGGGCTGCTCTAGTAGGTGCAACGGTGGAGGAACCGACCGGCGGTGGTGAGCATGAACTGGAATAGTAGTTGTTGTAGTCACCCAATGCATCCTCCTGTATCTGTCTCTCAAAGGTACAAGCGCGAACATACATACCAGTAATGCAACGAGGAATATACTGAAATCATGCCTGAATATCATGGTTCAAACCACCAAAAAATCTATTCATTGTATCATCCTCAGATTCTTCTATGTCACAATGATGCATATAAGATTTGAACTCTTGGTAGTAAGCATGAACAGTGTTGTTGCCTTGTTTAAATTGTTCAAATTGGCGAAGCAATTCACGATGATAGTAAGGAAGGAAAAATTGTTGTCTAATCACATCTTTCAAATCTTTCCAAGTTGTGGGTTGGTTATCAATGGTTTTCTTACAATGCACACTCCACCAAACAGAAGCAAAACCAGCAAATGCTCTAGTGGTAACTCGTACTCGCTCAAGATCAGAAAAGTCATGGTGACTAAAAACTTGTTCTACTTCAAGCTCCCAAGCTAGATAAATAGAAGGATTAAATCTACCCTCAAATGACGGTAAAGAGATAACCTGACCATGTGCTTGTGTGTGTTGTCCCAACTCTCGTGATGGTGAAGATGTGTCCGTCGTCCCAGAACTTCTATCTCCGAAACCTGTCATGATTAGTAGAAACAAGAAACAAAATTCGAGAATAATGTTCCTATGAACTACTAGGATGTGGTTGTAAAGTGCTCACAGTAAAGTAAATATCAATATCTTACAAGTTCTTACCATGCCGCAGGTGGTGACAGGCAACCAGCGGTGTCAAATAACTCTGAAGATTGTGTAAAACGATTGCCACGGGAACGTACGTATACACGGTGCAGAAATATGTGGAGCTGGGTTGGCTATATATGGTAGCAAAAAATTAGCAATAATCAATTCAAAGATGCAATGTTGAATAAACGCTCAACGACGGTACTGTGCTGGTCCTAGGCTAGACCGAACTAGAGACGCGAGCCTAGAACACTAATGAGGTCACGGCGTAGCACAACTAGCATCAGTGAAGGATACTAAGTAGCTCTGGACAGCAAGATATAAGTGAAGATCACAACGACAGTAAAGATAATGATGAAAAACAACTGCCAAGCAGGATATACAACAACTTTCTCTCCAACTTTCCTGTGGAAAAGTTTGTGCCAATTTTTTTGATAATTTTCCTCAAGAAAGGTACTGACTCAAGCTTTCAAACGCAACAGGAATCACTCAATTCCGAGTTGATATGAGGAGTCAACAAATTCTAAAACTGGCCTGAAAAACTGGAATAAGCTGTGTTCGCGAACTTCGGAGGGCAAAATGACCATTTAGAAGCTGATTTTGAGGTGCCAAATATTGAACTTGCTTCTACAACTATTTAAATGGGGCTCGTGGCTAGCTTTCATTTGAGTACTCGCGGAGCCAAAACAGACTTCATATGAGGAAGTTATGCCTGTTTTACGGAACAGTGCACAAAACAGATTCCAATCCGAATTCAACTACGAGATTGAGTCTAGATAGATCCGAATTTTGTTTTTTCTTCTATTCTTTTCCTCACACTATTTTCTTTTTCTTTCTCTCTTTTTTTTCTCTGACTTTTCTTACTTTTTTTCTCTCTCTTTGATGTAGGGTGGAACCCTAGATGGCCGATCTTTCACGAAAGGAGCGGATCCCTACGAACAACGCAACGAACACGAGGGGAAACACGAGGGAAACATGAGGGGAACACGAGAGAAATCAGTCAACCAACAAGAATAGATCACACATGCGCTAGATCGATGAACACAAAGGTGAGATACAAGATCCAAATCCAACAAAGGACGATACAAAGTTAACCGGTTCTTCTCCGTGAGGAGGTCTTGATGGGGCCACCCAAGAGGGGGGTCTTGAATCCAAGGTGATCTTCTCCGAAGAGGGGCCGCAGTCTCTCTCGAGGAGGAGATCCGCAATGGATGAGAGGGGGATACATGGGCCCTTGCCCCGATCTCTGCGCACAGGCAGGTACCGGATGTCTGGGCTGGGGGCCGGATGTCTGGCGGCTCGCGAAGAGTCGGATGTCCGGGCCTCTGGCCGGATGTCCGGGCTGACGGGGTTCAGCTTCGGGTGCGTTCTGTGATGGGCGCCGGATTTCCGGGCTGGTGCCGGATGTCCGGGCTTGCGGGAGGGGCTGGATGTCCGGGGCCTGGCCGGATGCCCGGGCCCTGTAGCACTTTGGTTGCTGGGCTACTGTTGTTGTTGACATCTTCAGGGGCCGGATGTCCGGGTCCTATAGCCTTTCTCCGGTTCCTCTCGTCGTGCTCCTTCATCCTTGTACTTGGGAACTTGTCCATCATTCCGAGCATCTGCGAGAGGGTCTCCTTGGTACCTAGGCATGTGTAGTGTCCTTGCATTAGGTAGCAACCATGTCTCACATGAATGGAAAGGAGAAGCATTTAGGAGCGGGTTCACCTTAGGTCCAATGGCGTAGGCTCGAGTGTACATGGGGATGATCGTAGGATGCTCCGCATCATCTCCCCTCCCTTGGGAAAGATCCGACCTCGGATTGAAATCCTCATCACCATGGAAACGGTTGTCGTGGACGGACTTGTAATTGGACGGAGTGGAAGTCATGGCGCAATCCAAGTAATCCAAGGTGTCTCCGGAGTGGTATACATGCAAAGAGAGCAGACACAAACGACACTCGGAAATACAATGGTTAGCGCACACAAAGTGTCCATCATGTAAGAATGAGTCCGTGTGGCAAGATTGTTCGTGACAAAACACATGAAGCTTATCAAGATGATAGAGAATGATATGCAAAGCGTTGATGAGAGAAAAATCATACATTGTGCACACAAATGTGTTGTGAATATGATGAATGCAACCACGGTGCAAAATGATGTCATAGTGAGACGGTTTATCAATAGCATGAATATGGCAATGGATGCTCAATATGATTATGTTATCATACAATTGATGGTAGGCAATGTGATCATTATGTATGAATATGCCATCAAGAAAGATCACAACAAATTTGCTAAGGAAATGCACAAGCTCATATATCATGGAGGACATCGAAATACAAGATGCAACAAGGCAATCATAATGTGTGTCAATCCATGCATAGGGTGCAAACTTGTGGTGAGTATGATATGTCCATCGAGCATGACATGTATCAGCACAATCAACAAATATGAAGGTGGGGGTGCAATGTGTCAAAGGAGTGTTGATGTACCAATGCTCGATGTCGTGGAATGAGTGGAGGTTCGAAGGTGCATCCAATAAGTCCGAGCACAATGTGAAGGTCCAAAGGGTCCATATCCAATGTCGGTCTTCCATCCAATATATGTATCATGTAGACAAGAAGAAGGAAACAACAATGAAAGTATGGCCCATCCAATATGCATATTTGAGAATGGCTCAAAGGGAATGAGTTCACCTTTATGAGGATGTAGAAAATGTTGGTGTTGCACATCATGTACGCCTTCACATGACCAATATGTCTCGCGATGGTACCGCCTTGTGAATTCCTCAAAATGAAAGAACATGACAAACACTCGGAAAAACAAATGAGGTTAGTGCAAATGTAGCGTCTATCATTCGAGTGGTAAGATACCCAACAAGTGTTCTCATCATTCTTATCATAAGAAAGGGCAAGGTGTGGTATGGTATGGAAGCATAAGATGCAACTACAACCAAAGACAATAGGCATAAACAAGCAAGCATGCATCACAAGTAATATGTCCAAGTCTCCACGATCAATAAGCATAGCATGGGTGCACTCACTATAATGGCATATGAGAGGTGCAACTAACAGAGACAAGTGACAAAGATCAAGATATATCACGTGAGAGGCATGAACATATATGTCATCAACCCAAGAAAGCAAGTAAGAGTGGAACATGTGTGATGCAACAAAGCAAGCAATCATAGCGATCAACTCAAGCATGCTAGTAGTGCGAAGATGCAACATACTAGAAGGAATCATGGCAAGCATGTCATGTGTGGAAATAGTGGGCATGAATAAAGCACATGACATATCACAAGCTTGAAAGCAAGATATGAGGAAAGTATCATCATTGTATTGGCAAGAAGTCCTATGTAAATAGCAATGGAACATCATGACTCTCCCAACACAAGAATCAACAATAGCATGAGGCACATGATAAACATGGCAATAGCAACAAGGATTTCCACCAAGCATGCAAATACACATAGAAGTGGCATAATGGTGTATCATGGGTAAATGCAAGCAAGGGTTACAATTGCATGGCAAAGTCATGTAAAGAGGCATAACATGCAAAGTGAACACGATAGAATGGGCATAAGGTGACAAGTGGTAAATAGCCCATAGCCGTGTGAGAGCCAAGTAAAATAGATGCGCGAAGTCGTTGCGCGAAGGGAATGGTGGGAAGGACAATCCACGGGATCCCAAGTCATCTTTGCTCTCAACAGCTCGTTTCGTCAACTCTTGGGATTGAGAGGTTGACGAGTATACGTGAGTACCTACACAAAACAATGACAAAGGGAAAATTGTGTGTGCGTGGTAGATGTACACATCATCCATCATGATGCGCACGTGCATGTGTTGGTTAGCACAAAATAGCCAATGCTCAAATAAATGAGATGTGTGATATAGAAACATGTCATCCATCATGATAGGTTTGTTATTATGTATAGCATAATGGAGACTCAAATTATGTAATGCATCATGAGAAATATGTAGAGCATTGTTATTCATGGAATGCATATAGTGCACGCAATTATGGGAATCATGCAAAGTATGGAATGCATCAAAATCTCCTAATATGTATGAGGAAACTATGGGGGTCTCCTCATGAGCATTAGTGGAAACATCCCATGGAGAATATTGACAACATCCAAAACAATGCATATTTGGAACAATGTGATCATGGCATGGCATAGTAGATGAATTGCGCAAATCATGTAAAGGAAGCATAGCAATATCATCACATGAAAAACAAAAGCCAATGACCATCATCTTGTCATCTATGCCCTAAGTGCAAATGGGATGTATTTTAATGGGGCATGCATAGTCACTATGTTGAGATTGAAATGAAGCAATATGGGAGATCTCACTCATGGCACATCATCATTCTCCTCCAAGACCAAAGATAAGGTCTCATGTGCAGTCTCGTAGCTTGGCTCGGAGTATGAGTCCAATATGGGCGCCGTCTTCGTGTTGTTGAAGAGGTTCATGCTCGTTGCCGTGGTCGAAGGGGATGGCCCTTGCTCGACCGTCTTGTCGCCGTCTTGTTGTTGGAGGCCCATATGATGTGGCACCTCGTAGCTCGTGTCCATGACCGAAGGGAAATTCCCATGCTCGGCCATCTTCCTGGAGGGGCTTCCGAAGATGGAAGTGTCGCCCTCGCTCGTAGGTGGTCGCCTTGTTGTTGAAGATGTTGATGTAGGCGAACTCACGGGAAGTAGGCGAAGATGCCATACGTCCAAAGGCGAAGATGCCTTGATAGCACTTGGCGAAGATGCCGAAGTGGTTGTTGTAGCCGTAGCTCCGTCTTGGTGGTGCTCGTCTCGCGGTCTTCTCTTTTGCTCTTGAAGCTTGGCCTTGGCGTGAAGTAGGGCTTGTTCGAACTTATGCATTTGCGCTTGTGGAGCATCTTCATGTTGATGTTGTCGTTGTCGCACTTGAGCTCGTAGTAGATGTCGTTCGTCGTCGTCGTGCACATGATGCTTTGAGGTGACTTGCCCTTCATGACGATGTAGATCACGAACGTGATGGTGGTCGCCATGTAGATGTGGACGTGGACGACTTGCGCTTGCGTCGCGTGGGCGCTCCGAAGATGATCGACTTGCTCGCCGCTGCCTTGAGGATGATGAAGGGGAAGAAGACTTGTAGTCGGCCACCATGTCTCATAGTTGATCCTTTAGCTCGCCCAACTTGGTGTCGATGTAGTCCCTTTTCCTTGCTTTGGAGTGTTGTATGTCGATGGCGAGGTTGTCGAGGCGCTCTCGCAAGGTAGATTGTGCGCCTTGCATTTCGTGTTGTAGTCCGAAGATGGACATTTTGGTGATGTAGTTGTTTGCACCGTCGTTGTTGTCGAAGACCGGAGATGAAATGCCTTGCCTATCCATCACAAGACTCGAGCAAATATGAGTGGGAGAAAGAGAAGAACTATACCAAATGTACCTTGCCCGATGTTGAAGATGGATCAATGATCACTCGGTGTGTAACAAGGAAATAGCACAATTGGTACCAATTCTTGTCGGTTTCTCACACCTACACAAGTAAGGCTTATGGTGGAGCTCGGTGAGGATAGTGGCACAAAAAATTTGATGCGAAATGTTAGCAAGAGTCAATAATGTTGAAATAGATTCACAAATTCGCAAGTGAAACAAGTAGACCAATAGCAAAGAATGGCACACGAAAACACACACACGGATAGATAAATGGGGTCGTGCAACCAAGGAATGAGCACAAAATGTGGAGTCCACGAAAAATGCTCGTCTTGCACAACTCAAGAGAGACGCTAGCACGATTGCTCAATAGGCGGATACGACACTTGTGCACAACCTATGATATGCAAAATGGATAAACTTTCTATTCCAAGTATGCTATGTACGTATGGCTCCCGGTGTTTGTCTCAAGATGATCCAAGATGATCAGATATGACAATCTTATGTGCAATGTGGTATGATGCAATGGCACTTGCTTACAAGCTTCTTTGCTCTTTCTCTTTTTCTTAAAAGCCTATTCTTTTTTTGTATGGCCACTTTGCGAAATGCACAAACCAAGATAGCAATTGTGTATATGCGGGAACAATCTTGTGACACAAGGGATGATATGATACCAATATGATATGGTATGTATGCAATGGAAGGTATAGATCACTAATGTGCACAAGTAACGTTGCCAGCAATACTCAAATGGCTAGTCTCGATAGGCAAGTGACGCAAAATGGGCTAGGGGTTAACAATGCAATGTGCAAGGGAATATACAATGGAGGGATACCACGATACCAAGATGATATGGAGGTTACCGTCCGAGGCGATGATGAGTAGCGGTGTTCTTGATGTAGATACCAAGATGATGGATACTCGTCCCTAAGTAGCTGAAACACCTTAGGAAACAGAAAAACCGCGAACTCAACATCTCAAATGTCAAATGGTGGTAGGGGGAATGCGGTGGTAGTTTTGCGGAAACTCAAAGGGATTGCGGAAATGCAATGATGGGGTTTGAGACGCAATGCGGAAATGGAGGGTAAGGTGGTATACTATACACGGTGTCGGAATTGGAAGCACGGTCCCTAAGTAGCCGAAACACCTTAGGAGATGCAACTCACAACACAAACAAAATTGGGTTATATGGAGTGGTGGAAGTGTATGGTGGGTAAGCCTATACGGAAGTTATGGTGGCGGTTGATGAAGAAGCAATCGTCCCTAAGTAGCTGAAATACCTTAGGAGACTCGAATCACAACTCAAACAATCACTAATGCTATAGGGAACGAAATGGGTTAGGTTGCGGAAGTCGGTGGTGGTTATGCGGATGTTGTGGTGGAAGCCCTAGACAAAGATGCCAAAGTTGAAAAACTATTGATGGAGTCAAATGATGATGGTGGTATTTTTATGGGATGGGGGATGTCAATAGCTTCAAAACGAGCTAAAGAATGTCAAAAACGGACTCCGGATGAATTAGTTATGCACAAAACGGTTAAACAGGGAAGGCTGAAATCCCAGGGGCCGGACATCCGGGGCTTGGGCCGGATTTCCGGGACGTGATGTCCAGAACCGCGCGTGAAAATGCGCTCTAGGAGCCGGATGTCCGGGGCACGGGCCGGATGTCCGGGGGCAGATGTCCGGGGCTATGGGCCGGATGTCCGGGCTCCAAATCCGAGGATGAACTTGAGGAACTCGATTTAGGGGGGCGGAAATTGATGATTTCAAGGGCAAAATTGGAGAGATTTCGTGGATGGAAAGTGCGGAAAATTGGGGAAAGCTAGATCTACAAGTAACAAAGCAAATCCACGGATCAAATTCAACAAAACATCATCAAACCAACAAATCACAAAAAAAAATTGGGGCTATTTTTGTGGGGCAATTTTCGAATTAGGAACAAAATCAACAAAACTAGGCTAGAAAACACAACGGGGAGGCTTCGAAATCGTGATCAACGTGGCTCATGATACCAAGATGATGTAGGTTGGAACCCTAGATGGCCGATCTTTCACGAAAGGAGCGGGTGAAGAACGCGATGAACACGAGGGGAAACACGAGGGAAACACGAGGGGAACACGAGAGAAATCACTCAACCAACAAGCATAGATCACACATGCGCTAGATCGATGAACACAAAGGTGAGATACAAGATCCAAATCCAACAAAGGACGATACAAAGGTAACCGGTTCTTCTCCGTGAGGAGGTCTTGATGGGGCCACCCAAGAGGGGGGTCTTGAATCCAAGGTGATCTTCTCCGAAGAGGGGCCGCAGTCTCTCTCGAGGAGGAGATCCGTAATGGATGAGCAAAGCTCTATCTCTAAATGAGCTAATCCTTTGCTAACCCTAGCTAGGAGGAAGTGGGGGAGTGACGTAGGGTGGAACCTAGATGGCCGATCTTTCACGAAAGGAGTGCATCCCAAAGAGGAACTCGAAGAACACGAGGGAAAACACGAGAGAATCACTCAACCAACAAGAATAGATCACACATGCGCTAGATCGATGAACACAAAGGTAAGATACAAGATACAAGTCCAACAAAGAATGATACAAAGGTAACCGGTTCTTCTCCGTGAGGAGGTCTTGATGGGGGCCACCCAAGAGGGGGTCTTGAATCCAAGGTGATCTTCTCCGAAGAGGGGCCGCAGTCTGTCTCGAGGAGGAGATCCGTAATGGATGAGCAAAGCTCTATCTCAACTATGAGCTAAACCAACGCTAACCCTAACTAGGAGGAGGTGGGGGAGTATATATAGTCTAAGGGACGAAGGGGTACATGGGCCTCGGCCCAGATGCGCTGCACACAGGCAGGGAGGGGCCGGATGTCTGGGCGTCGGGCCGGATGTCCGGGCCTTCGCGAGGTGCCGGATGTCCGGGCTAGCGGGCCGGATGTCCGGGCTGGAGTGGCCGGTCTCGGAACTCTCTGGATAGGCGGGGTCCGGATGTCCGGGCTGGGGGCCGGATGTCCGGCGGCTCGGGAAGAGCCGGATGTCCGGGCCTCTGGCCGGATGTCCGGGCTGACGGGGTTCAGCTTCGGGTGCGTTCTATGATGGGCGCCGGATTTCTGGGGGGTCGGGCCGGATTTCCGGGGGTCGGGCCGGATGTCCGGGCTGGTCCGGATGTCCGGGGCCTATAGCAGTTGGCTCTTCTTCCTTCTCCTTCCTTCGGTCCCGCGCACACTTGGCCTTGGTCCTTGGGCTCTCCATGGTCTCCTCGGGTGTACCTGAGTGTGCACAAGGTCCGCGCTTGAAGTAGCATCCATGTCTTACATGCGGAAAGGGAAGATTCGGAAAGGAGCGAGTTTACCTTAGGTCCAATGGCGTAGGCTCGAGTGTACATGGGGATGATCACCGGATGCTCCGCATCGTCTCCCCTCCCTTGGGAAAGATCCGACCTCGGATCGAAAACCTCATCACCATGGAAACGGTTGTCGTGGACGGACTTGTAGTTGGACGAAGGGGAAAACATGGCGCAACCCAAGTACTCCAAGGTGTGTCCAGAGTGGTACACATGCAAAAAGAGCAAACACAAACAACACTTGGAAATACAATGGTTAGCGCACACAAAGTGTCCATCATGTAAGAATGAGTCCGTGAGGCAAGATTGTTCATGACAAAGCACATGAAGCTTAGCAAGATGATATAGAATGATATGCAAAGCGTTCATGGGGGCAAAAGTATTCACTGTGCACACAAATGTGTTGTGAATATGATCAATGCAACCACGGTGCAAAATGATGTCATAATGGGATGGTTTATCAAGAGCATGAACATGGTAATTGGTGCTCAATGTGACTATGTGATCATGCAATTGATGGTGGGTACTATGATCATGATGTATGAATATGCCATCAAGAAAGATCACAACAAATTTGCTTAGGAAGTGCATAAGCGCATATATCATGGATGACATAGAAATACAAGATGCAACAAGGCAATAATAAGGTGAGTCAATCCATGCATAAGATGCAAATTTGCTATGGGTATGATATGTCCATCGAGCATGACATATGGGAACACAATCAATAAATATGTATGTGTTGGTGCAATGTGTCAAAGGAGTGTTGATGTACCAATGCTCGATGTCGTGGCACTCCTCAACTTGAAGGTCCATAGGGTCCATCTCCAATGTTGGTCCTCCATCCAATATATGTATCATGTAGACAAGAAGAAGGAGACAACAATGAAAGCATGGCCCATCCAATATGCATATTTGAAGATGGCTCAAAGGGAAGGAGTTCACCTTTAGGAGTTTCTCAAGGATGATGGAGTTGTGCATCTTGTATGCCTTCACATAACCAATATGTCTCGTTATGGTACCGCCTTGTGAATCCTTCAAAATGAAAGGACATGAAAAACGCTCTGAAAAACAAATGAGGTTAGGGCAAATGCAACACCTATCATTCGTGTAGTAAGATACCCAACAAGTGTATGCATCATGCTCATCATAAGAAAGGACAAGGGAGCATTTCATAGTATGGAAGCATATGATGCGAGAACAACCAAATAAAAAGGCTCAATCAAACAAGCATGCATCACAAGTGAAGTGTTCAAGTCTCCAAGATCATTAAGCATAGAGGCAATTATTGGAGGCAAGCGACAATAAACAAGATATATCATGTGAGAGGCATGAGCATATATGTCATCAACCCAAGAAAGCAAGTAATAATGGAAAATGGGTGATGCGACAAAGCAATCTATCATAGATATCAAGTCAAGCAAGCTAGTAGTGCGAAGATGCAACGTACTAGGAGGAATCATGGCAAACATGTCATGTGTGCAAATAGTGGGCATGAATAATGCGCATGACATATCACAAGCATGAAAGCAAGATATGAGGAAAGTATCATCATTGTATTGGCAAGAAGTCCTATGTAAATAGCAATGGAGCATCATGACTCTCCCAACACAAGAATCAACAATAGCATGAGGCACATGATAAACATGGCAATAGCAACAAGGATCTCCACCAAGCATGCAAATGCACATAGGAGTAGCATAATGGTGAATCATGGGTAGATGCAAACAAGGGTCACAATTGCATGGAAAAGGCATAGAAGCAAGCATAACATGCAAAGTGAACACGATAGAATGGGCATAAGGTGATAAGTGGTAAATAGCCCATAGCCGTGTGAGAGAGAAGTAAAAGTAATGCGTGCAGTTGTTGCGCGAAGGGAATGGTGGTAAGGATAGTCCATGGGATCCCAAGTCATCTTTGCTCTCAAGAACTTGTTTCATCAACTCTTGGGATTGAGAGGTTGACGAGTATACGTGAGTACCTACACAAAACAAAGACAAAGGGAAAATTGTGTGTGCGTGGTAGATGTACACATCATCCATCATGATGTGCACGTGCAAGTGTTGGTTAGCACAAAGTAGCCAATGCTCAAATAAATGAGATGCGTGATATAGAAACATGTCATCCATCATGATAGGTTTGTTATTATGTATCGCATAATGGAGACTCAAATTATGTAATGCATCATGAGAAATATGTAGAGCATTGTTATTCATGGAATGCATATGGTGCACGCAATTATGGGAATCAGGCAAAGTATGGAATGCATCAAAATCTCCTAATATGTATGAGGAAACTATGGGGGTCTCCTCATGAGCATTAGTGGAAACATCCCATGGAGAATATTGACAACATCCAAAACAATGCATATTTGGAACAATGTGATCATGGCATGGCATAGTAGATGAATTGCGCAAATCATGTAAAGGAAGCATAGCAATATCATCACATGAAAAACAAAAGCCAATGACCATCATCTCGTCATCTATGCCATAAGTGCAAATGGGATTTATTTTAATGGGGCATGTATAGTTACTATGTTGAGATTGAAATGATGTAATATGGGAGATCTCACTCATAGCATATGACAAGTTCAATGGATTGTCAAACATGAACTGACCAATAGAATTTTCACATGATATCCTATGGAGCATAGCATCACAACTAGGCAACTCAACATGCTCATCATCATATTCATCATAAATTGGTAAGTCATGACATGAAGAAGTCGCACTAGCATGAAGCATTGGAATAGGTGGATCAACATCATGCAAGCAATCATTGGTAAGATAGTCCACTAGGGGGACAAGAGAAGCACCATCACCTATGTTACCTTTGTAGCATCGCTCATGTGTTGTAGGTGAGGTGTCAAAGAACAAGTCGTTGTCATCTTCATCTTGATGGAACCATGTGGGGGTACATCATCGTCCACCATGGCCGTCGTCATTTCAATTTGAGGTATGGACGCGTCGAGGATAGGCATGTCGTCATGTAGGAGACCTAGCACCAAAGAAAACACACTCGGAGTAGAGGTTAAGTTGTTAGAAATCATAGTGGCATCACGTGCCGTGTCAACTACCTCACTCACTAAGTGTTGTGGCTCACTCACTCCCGGTATGATGCTCTCACTCATATGGTTGGTGGAGTCACTCAAATGGCTCTCAACCTCACATAGGATGTGTGGCATGCTCTCAAGTGTGGGGCTAGTGGTGGTCACACTCATCCTCTCATAGGAAATGCACTCAATGTCACATATGGTGGAGTCACTCATATCACTCATGGTGGGGTGGCTCTCCTCACATGGGAATTGCGGCACATATGTGGGTGTCGGAGAGATGTTGGTGCAAATGTCTCCATGCTCAATCATGTCGCAATCGTAGCCGTGGATGAAGGCCGAAGATGGCACATCATCATTCTCCTCCAAGACCAAAGATAAGGTCTCATGTGCGGTCTCGTAGCTTGACTCGGAGTATGAGTCCTTTTGGGGCGCCATCTTCATGTAGTTGAAGAGGTTCATGCTCGTTGCCGTGGTCGAAGGGGATGGCCCTTGCTCGACCGTCTTGTCGCCGTCTTGTTGTTGGAGGCCCATATGATGTGGCACCTCGTAGCTCGTCTCCATGACCGAAGGGAAATTCCCATGCTCGACCATCTTCCTTGAGGGGCTTCCGAAGATGGAAGTGTCGCCCTCGCTCATAGGTGGTCACCTTGGACTTGATGAAGTCGTTGTGGGCGTACTCGTGGGAAGTAGGCGAAGATGCCGTACGTCCAAAGGCGAAGATGCCTTGATAGCACTGGGCGAACATGCCGAAGTGGTTGGTGTAGTCGTAGCTCCGTCGTGGTGGTGCTCGTCTCGCGGTCTTCTCTTTTGCTCATGAAGCTTGGACTTGGCATGAAGTAGGGCTTGTTCGGACTTGTACGTTTGCGCTTGTAGAGCATCTTCAAGTTGATGATGTCGTTGTCGCACTTGAGCTCGTAGTAGTTGTCGTTCGTCGTCGTCATGCACAAGATGCTTGGAGGTGTCTTGCCCTTTATGACGATGTTGGCGATGGTCGCCATGGAGATGTGGACGTGGACGTCTTGCGCTTGCATCTTGTTTGCGCTCCGAAGATGATCGACTTGCTCGCCGCCGCCTTGAGGATGATGAAGGGGAAGAAGACTTGTAGTCGGCCACCATGTCTCGTAGTTGATCCTTTAGCTCGCCCAACTTGGTGTCGATGTAGTCCCTTTTCCTTGCTTCAGAGTGGTGTATGTGGATGGCAAGGTTGTCGAGGCGCTCTCGCAAGGTAGATTGTGTGCCTTGCATTAGTCGTTGTAGATCGAAGATGGACTAATTGGTGATATAGTTGTTCACGGCGTCGTTGTTGTCAAAGACCGGAGATGAAATGCCTTGCCTATCCATCACAAAACTCGAGCAAATATGAGTGAGAGAAAGAGAAGAACTTATACCAAATGTACCTTGACCGATGTTGAAAATGGATCAATGATCACTCAATGTGTAACAAGGAAATAGCACAATTGGTACCAATTCTTGTCGGTTTCTCACACCTACACAAATAAGGCTTATGGTGGAGCTTGGTGAGGATAGTGGCACAAAAATTTGATGCAAAATGTTAGCAAGAGTCAATAATGTTGAAAGAGATTCACAAATTCGCAAGTGAAACAAGTAGACCAATAGCAAAGAATGGCACACGGAAACACACACAGATAGATAAATGGGGTCGTGCAACCAAGGAATGAGCACAAAATGTGGAGTCCACAGAAAACGCTTGTGTTGCAAAACTCAAGAGAGACGCTAGCACGATTGCTCTATAGGCGGATACGACACTTGTGAACAACCTATGATATGCAAAATGGATAAACTTGCTATCCCAAGTATGCTATATATGTATGGTTCCCGGTGTTTGATCCAAGATGATCGGATATGACAATCTTATGCAATGTGGGATGATGCTATGGCACTTGCTTACAAGCTCTTTGCTCTTTCTCTTTTGCTTAAAAGCTTATTCTCTCTTTTTTTATATGATATGGCCACTTTTGCACAATGCACAAACCAAGATAGCAATTGTGTATATGCGGGAACAAACTTGTGACACAAGGGATGATATGATACCAATATGATATGGTATGTATGCAATGGGAGGTATAGATCACTAATGTGCACAAGTAACGTTGCTGGCAATACTCAAATGGCTAGTCTCAATAGGCAAGTGACGCAAAATGGGCTAGGGGGTTATCAATGCAATTGCAAGGGGATATACAATGGAGGGATACCACGATACCAAGATGATATGGAGGTTACCGTCCGGGGCGATGATGAGTGGCGGTGATCTTGATGGAGATACCAAGATGATGGAGACTTGATGCGGAGCATCCTATGGACATCACCATGTCAAGAGTCCATTCGGCGAGTGACACGTGCGACATCTACTTCACATACGCAAAGGTGAATCATCTCCTTTACACGTGCTCACTTGACCCCTTCGAGGATGGTATACTACTTGACACTACACTCGTGTGCATGCATAGGTATTGTCGGAACACTACGGACAACGAGGAGGAGTGCAAGCGCCAAGGTACAACTACACCATCCGCGAGGGAGGCCTGGAAGCGACGACGGAAGAAGAAGACAGCTCCGAGGGCCCGGACATCCGGCCAGGACCCCGGACATCCGGCCCCTGGAACCTCACCCACAGCAGCCGCCCAGCCGCCAAGTACCATCAGCGGCCGGACATCCGGCGCCAGCCCCAGACATCCGGCGCCTCGCCAAAGCCCGGACATCCGGCCCGAGCCCCGGACATCCGGCACCTCGCGAAGCCCCGGACATCCGGCCCCCAGCCCGGACATCCGGCGCCTGCCTGCGCGCAGCCACGGGCCAGAGGCCCATGTATCCCTTTCCTACTTACCCTTTCGTGACTTAGACTATATATACTCTTTCTCCTCCATCTTTCTAGGGTTAGCAAAGGATTAGCTCATTTAGAGATAGAGCTTTGCTCATCCATATCGGATCTACTCCACGAGAGAGACTGCGGCCCCTCTACGGAGAAGATCCACCTTGGATTCAAGACCCCTCACGGGAAGATCCCCTCGTGGATTCAAGACCTCCTCACGGAGAAGAACCGGTTACCGTTTGTATCGTCCGTTGTTGACTTTGGATCTTGTATCTTACCTTTGTGTTCATCGATCAAGCGCATGTGTGATCTATTCTTGTCGGTTGAGTGATTTCTCTCGTGTTCCCCTCGTGTTTCCCTCGTGTTCCCCCTCGTGTTCATCACGTTCTTCGTAGGGATCCGCTCCTTTCGTAAAATATTGGCCATCTAGGGTTCCACCCTACATCATCTTGGATCAGAGCCAGCTTGTCTCATGATATCATCTTGGTATCATGAGCCACGTTGATCACGATTTCGGAGCCCCCTCTCTTTGTTTTCTAGCTTGATTTTGTTGTTTTTCGTCCTAACCCGAAAATTGCCCCACAAAAATAGCCCCAAATTTTTTTGTGATGAAGTTTTGTTGGATTTGATCCGCGGATTTCGTGTGTTGCAGGTAGATCTAGCTTTTCCCCATCTTTTCCCCAATTTCCATCCACAAAATCTTCCGAATTTTGCCCCGGATTTGACCTCTCCACGCGGTGTTCATCCACGGATCCCGAGCCTGGACATTCGGCCCGGCCCGGACATCCGGCCATCAGCCCAGACATCCGGCCCCTGACAGCATCAACTCCATCCTTCACTCCGTTTATCGCCTAACTTTCGTCAAATTTTGTCCCGGTGCCCACATACACTTCCGCATACCACCACCACTTCCGCATACCACCACCATAACTTCCGCATAACCACCACCGACTTCCGCAACCTCACCAATTTTGTCACGAATAACATTTGTGGTTGTTTGAGTTGTGATTCGAGTCTCCTAAGGTGTTTAGGCTACTTAGGGACGATGCTTCTTCATCAACCGCCACCATAACTTCCGTATAGGCTTACCCACCATACACTTCCACCACCCTAACCTAACCCAATTTTGTTTGTGTTGTGCGTTGTGTCTCCTAAGGTGTTTCGGCTACTTAGGGACCGTGCTTCCAATTCCGACACCGGATATAGTCCATCCACCTTACCCTCGACTTCCGCATTGTGTCTCAAAACCCATCATTGCATTCCCGCAATCCCATTGAGCTTCCACAAAACTACCACCGCTTACACTACCACCGTTTGACTTTTGTCTGAGATTTTGAGTTGTGGTTTTTCCGTTTCCTAAGGTGTTTCGGCTACTTAGGGACGAGTCTCCATCATCTTGGTATCTACATCAAGAACACTGCCACTCATCATCTCCAAGGACGGTAACCTCGACGACACCATTGTATATTCCCCTTGCAATTGCATTGATAACCCCTAGCCCATTTTGCGTCACTTGCCTATCGAGACTAGCCATTTGAGTATTGCCGGCAACGTTACTTGTGCACATTAGTGATCGACACCTCCCATTGCATACATACCATACCATATTGGTATCATATCATCTCTTGTGTCACAAGTTTATTCCCGCATACACACTATTGCTATCTTGGTTTGTGCATTTTGCAAAGTGGCCATACATACAAAAAAACCAATAAGCTTTTAAGAAAAAGAGAGAGAACAAAGAGCTTGTAAGCAAGTGCCATAGCATCATACCACATTGCATATAAGATTGTCATATCCGATCATCTTGGATCATCTTGATAGAAACACCGGGAACCATACATACATAGCATACATGGGATAGAAAGTTTATCCATTTTGCATATCATAGGTTGTGCACAAGTGTCGTATCCGCCTATAGAGCAATCGTGCTAGCGTCTCTCTTGAGTTGTGCAACACGAGCGTTTTCCGTGGACTCCACATTTTGTGCTCATTCCTTGGTTGCACGACCCCATTTATCTATCCGTGTGTGTGTGTTTCCGTGTGCCATTCTTTGCTATTGGTCTACTTGTTTCACTTGCAAATTTGTGAATCTTTTTCAACATTATTGACTCTTGCTAACATTTTGCATCAAAGTTTTTGTGCCACTATCCTCACCGAGCTCCACTATAAGCCTTATTTGTGTAGGTGTGAGAAACCGACAAGAATTGGTACCAATTGTGCTATTTCCTTGTTACACATTGAGTGATCATTGATCCATCTTCAACATCGGTCAAGGTACATTTGGTATCGTTCTTCTCTTTCTCCCACTCACATTTGCTCGAGTCTTGTGATGGATAGGCAAGGCATTTCACCTTCGGTCTACAACAACGACGAGTTCGATGCCACGAACAACTCCAACGACGCCAAGATGCAAGCTTAAATGGAGGACATCAAATCCCTCATCAAGTCATACAAGCGATCTTCCTCATCTTCGAGAAGACGCTCAAGAGCACATGCCTCCGAGCTACCATCTCCGGCAAGGTCACATCGGCATCGACACCATCACCACCAAGAACGTGAAGGTCAAGAGCTCTACACCAACAACCGCTCAACGACTTCACCATCTCCCTTGGCATCTTCGCCAAGCGACTTCAAGGCATCTTCGCCTACGGATATACGGCATCTTCGCCAACAAGCACCTCAAGACTACGCTCAAGAGAAGCTCCCCAAGCTCAAGTCCGCGACTTCCACGAGCTACTACGACCTCGACACCGACCATGAGATTCCTTTCTATGGGACTCAAGAACCCGAGGAGTATCTCGAGTGGGAGCACCTAATGGACGACTACCTCAAGCTACATCAAGTTCCTCCCGAAGATCAAGTGAAGTGCGCCACAAGAAACTTCCACGACTACGCCTCGACATGGTGGCTTCACACACCTTCGGAAACCTACGACATGAGTTGGCCCAAGACGAAGAAAGCTTTGCGGCGAGAGTTTGTGCCTCCAACCTACACGGAACAACTTCTACGCCAATTGGAGAACACCAACCAAGGATCCAAGTCCATCGACGCGTACTTCAAGGAGATGAAGATTGCCTTGCGACGAGCCGGCGTGGACGACCCCATGTCAATGAAGTTCCACTTCATGATGGGATTGAACAATGCCATCTCCAAGACTATCTTCCTCGAGAACTACAAGTCCCTCGACGACAACTACATTGGTGCTCTCAAGGCGGAACAAGAACTCATGAAGGCCAAGGCTTCTCCACCCCAAGCACACTTCTCGAAGACCAAGCTCAAAGACGACGAGCATGAGGCTAGTACCACCAAGATGTCCAAGCCCGACGAGCTCCAAGACGATGCTCCCAAGTTCGACTTCACCGCCATCCCTCTTTGTGGCATTGATGATGCCGAGTCCTCCACGACTCTTTTTCAAGATGGTGCGGCGACGAGTACGACTACGGAGACCTTCAAGGACCAAGCTTTTGAGGCAAGCGACATGGTGACGAGCAAGGATGATGCTTCCATCTTAGGAGGCGAGAGTGATGATGTGCCATCTTCGGCCTTCATCCACGGCGACGGCGATGAGATGGTTGAGTATTTCACTTCGACCACGGCGACGTATGATGACTTGAGTGACTTGTGCCACCATATTGAGAGTGAGAGTGACTTCACCACTAGCCCCATATCCGATGTGTTGCCCCAATTCCCATGTGAGGAGAGCCACAACCCCCACCACTTGAGTGAGATGAGTGACTCCACCATACGTGCGATTGAGTGCACCTACTTTGAGGGAGTGAGTGAACCACCACATAGAGAGAGTGAGGCCACTTCGATTTCTAACGACTTAACCTCTACCTCTATTGTGTCTTCTCATTTGGTGCTAGGTCTCATTTATGATGACGCGCCGATTCACGACGACTTCGTCCTTCCTATGGACATGACGATGGCCATGGTGGAATATGATGCACCCCCACATGGTTCCATCAAGATGAAGATGACCACCATTTGGTCTTTCCCACCTCACCTACACCACTTGATTGGAATGACAAAGGTAACATAGGTGACGGTGATGCTCTAGTCCCACTAGTGGACATTCTTGACATTGATTGCTTGCATGATGTTGATCCACCTATTACCTTGCTTCATGCTAGTGAGATTTCCCCATGGGATGATTTACCCATTTATGATGAGTATGATGATTGCCATGTGGAGTCTATTAGTTGTGATGCCATGTTACATAGGATTTCTTGTGACAATTCTTTAGGTCACATCATGTTTGACAATCCGCTTGACTTGTCATATGCTATGCATGAGATCAATCATATGTCATATTTGCAATCTCTTCGTAGTGACTATGCATATGCCATTAAAATTAACCCAATTTGCACATATGGCATAGATGACAAGCCCATGGTTATTGGCATTTGTTTTTCTTGTGATGATATTGACATGCTCCCTTTGCATCATTTATCTCATATGCCATGCCATGACCACCTAGCTTCGGATATGCATTGTTGTGGATGTTGTCCATTTTCTCCATATGATTACAATATTGCTCATGAGGAGACCCCCATAGTTTCCTCATACATTTTAGGAGATTTTGATCCATCCTATCCATTGCATGATCCCAATAATTATGTGCACAATATGCTCCCCATGAATCATAATGATATTGTTGTGCCATATACTAGTATGCTCAATTTGCATCCCCATTGTGTCATACATAACAACTATTCTTTTATGATGGATGACATGTTCTTATACCATGCATCAAATTTCCTTGAGCGATGCTTATCTTGTGCTAACACTCACTTGCACATACACATCATGATGGATGATGTGTACATTTACCACGCGCACAAATTCTTTGGTCTGTGTCTCTTTTTTGTAGGTACCCATGAATACTTGTCAACCTCGCAATCCCACAAGTTGACAAAACAAGCTCTAGAGAGCAATGATGACTTGGGATCCCATGGATTGCCTTCCCCACCGCTCACTTCGCGCATTTCATTTACATGGCCCTCACATGGTTATGGGTTGTTGTCCATTATATATCCTTTGCCCATCTTGCCATGTTCACTTTGCATGATATGCCCATTACTATGCCTTTGCCATGCATTTGTGACCCATGCTTTGCATTACACATGATGATTGATTCTAGTACTTGTCTGTGTATTTTCAAGCGTGGTGGAGATATTGTTTGTTATTGCCATGATTGTTTTGTGCCCCATGCCTATGATGATACTATGATCTTGCTTTGTGTTCGTGCTTGCAATATGTCATGTACATTGCCTATGCCTATTCTTTACTCACATGTCATGATTGCCATGATCCCCTCTAGTGTGTTGCATCTTCGCTCCACTAGTTTGCACGACTTGATTACTATTGTTTGCCTTGTTGCATCACCAATGATTTATACTTGCCCACTTCATGCGGTTGATGACAACTATCTACATGCTTTGCACATGATTGTTATTGCTTCTTGTCATATCTCTCCATATGTTGCCTCTATCATGATAGATGATTTGACATGTATTGAGTGCAATTATGCCTTTAGTCATGATAATGAGTTTGCCCCCATAGCATTCTCACATGTATTTGGAGATTTTGACATATTTCTTGTGAAGCATGCTTGTTTTACCTCTTTGCACCATATACCTAGTGCCATGAATATTGCCATTGTTGCATCATATTATTCATGCACTTGTGCTTCTAATGGTTATGTGCAAGAGAAGAGAACCATCATGATGGATGATGTGTTTATCTACCATGCGCATACGTTCTTTGTTTTGTTGTGTGCATGTGTAGGTACTTGGACTTTGTGTCGACTTCCGCTTCACGTGAGTTGACCATTCGAGCTCTTGAGAGCGAGCCTCATACATTCGACCACGACTCGTTTCTACGCCACCTTTCCTACCACTTCGGCATTGTGAAGAATGCACAAGGACACGCCATCAAGGTGATATCTTTCTTGAGCATGGATATTGCGGATCATACTACTTGTGTTGCTTGCACCATGAGACTTATTGTTCATCTTGGACCACTTGATTGCACACTTGATAGAGATCTTGCTTCGACTTGTCATTTTCACCGTCCCATGCATCATGATATATATGCCTTGTGTGTTGCATCCAATTCTTGGATTACTTGCTCCTCTCATATGTTTGGTTGCAACAATGTCATCCCTTCACATATGCCATGTCCCATTGCTTGTCACATGATTGACTTGATTGCCTCACACATGATGAACAATTGCTCTTTCTATTGTGTTGAGTGCCACACTATGTTCACTACACCCTATGCACATTATGCTTGGATTGTCTTGCACTTAACCCATGTGTTTAGACATCTCATCTTCTTAGGTGTCGTGAATGATTCCTATGCCTACCATAGACCTTTCATTGAGCGCTTTGCCCATGCTTGCTATGAACCTGAGGTAGATGCTTATTCTCTTAACACACATATTTGCATCTCTACCTCCAATTTACATGCTTGTCCCCATGATATCTTTGCTTATGCTCGATTGATATACTTACATGCCATGTCTCAATCCTTTGTCACACCATATGCTTTGCATGATGACGACACTTGTTTGGTGAGTCACCTCTTGAATGCTTGGTTTGGCACTAACGCTAACCACATTTGTTTTTCCAAGTGTTTGTTGTCCTTACTCCTTTTGAAGGAATCACAAGACGATGCGACATTGGAGAGTGCCCATTTCGAGTTTCAAGATGACACGTACTTGGTGAACGTCCACTTCTACACGGCGAAGCCATCTCTTTTCCATGGTGATTTGGTTTTTGATCCGAGGTCGGATCTTTCCCAAGGGAGGGCAGATAATGCGGAGCATCCTATGGACATCACCATGTCAAGAGTCCATTCGGCGAGTGACACGTGCGACATCTACTTCACATACGCAAAGGTGAATCATCTCCTTTACACGTGCTCACTTGACCCCTTCGAGGATGGTATACTACTTGACACTCCACTCGTGTGCATGCATAGGTATTGTCGAAACACTACGGACGACGAGGAGGAGTGCAAGCGCCAAGGTAAAACTACACCATCCGCGAGGGAGGCCTGGAAGCAACGACGGAAGAAGAAGACGGGGACAGCTCCCAAGGCCCAGACATCCGGCCAGGACCCCGGACATCCGGCCCCTGGAACCTCACCCACAGCAGCCGCCCAGCTGCCAAGTACCATCAGCGGCCGGACATTCGGCGCCTCGCCAAAGCCCGGACATCCGGCCCTTCTCCCCGGAAATCCGGCATCGACGACAGAACTCACCCGAAGTTTGGCCACTTCAGCCCGGACATCCGGCCCGTGCCCCGGACATCCAACGCCTCACGAAGCCCCGGACATCCGGCCCCCAGCCCGGACATCCGGCGCCTGCCTGCGCGCAGCCACGGGCCAGAGGCCCATGTATCCCTTTCCTACTTACCCTTTCGTGACTTAGACTATATATACTCTTTCTCCTCCATCTTTCTAGGGTTAGCAAAGGATTAGCTCATTTAGAGATAGAGCTTTGCTCATCCATATCGGATCTACTCCACGAGAGAGACTGCGCCCCCTCTACGGAGAAGATCCACCTTGGATTCAAGACCCCTCACGGGAAGATCCTCTCGTGGATTCAAGACCTCCTCACGGAGAAGAACCGGTTACCGTTTGTATCGTCCGTTGTTGACTTTGGATCTTGTATCTTACCTTTGTGTTCATCGATCTAGCGCATGTGTGATCTATTCTTGTCGGTTGAGTGATTTCTCTCGTGTTCCCCTCGTGTTTCCCTCGTGTTCCCCCTCGTGTTCATCACGTTCTTCGTAGGGATCCGCTCCTTTCGTGAAAGATCGGCCATCTAGGGTTCCACCCTACATCAAGACTCGTCCCTAAGTAGCCGAAACACCTTAGAAAACGGAAAAACCGCGAACTCAAAATCTCAAATGTCAAATGTCAAAATGGTGGTGGGGGAAAGCGGTGGTGGTTTTGCGGAAACTCAAAGGGATTGCAGAAATGCAATGATGGGGTTTGGAGAACGCAATGCGGAAGTGGAGGGTAAGGTGGTGGATTATACACGGTGTGGGAGTTGGAAGCACGGTCCCTAAGTAGCCAAAACACCTTAGGAGACACAACTCACAACACAAACGAACGTGGGTTAAGTTGGGGTGGCGGAAGTGTATGGTGGGCAAGCCTATGCGGATGTTATGGTGGTGGTTGATGAAGAAGTAATTGTCCCTAAGTAGCCGAAACACCTTACAAGACTCGAATCACTACTCAAGCAACCTCAAATGCTATGGGGAACAAATTGGGTTAGGTTGCGGAACGCTATGGTGGTTTTGCGAAAGTTATGGTGGAAGCCCTAGGCAAAGATGCCAAAGTTCCAAAATTTTGATGGACTCAAATGGGGATGGTAGTATTTTTATGTTATGGGGGATGTCAATAGCTTCAAAACGAGCTAAAGAACATAAAAAACGGACACCGAATGAATTAGTTATGGACAGAAGGGTGAAATGAGGAAGGCTGAAATCCCAGGGGTCGGACATCCGGGGCTCGGGCCGGATTTCCGGGACCTGATGTCCAGAACCGCGCGCGAAAATGCGCTCCAGGAGCCGGATGTCCGGTCCACGGGCCGGATGTCCGGGGCTACGGGCCGGATGTCCGGGCTCCAAATCCGAGGTTGAACTCGAGGAACTCGATTTTGGGGGCGGAAATTGATGATTTCGAGGGCAAAATTGGAGAGATTTCGTGGATGGAAAGTGGGGAAAATTGAGGGAAAGCTAGATCCACAAGTAACAAAGCAAATCCACGGATCAAATTCAACAAAACATCATTAAACCAACAAATCACAAAAAAATTGGGGGCTATTTTTGTGGGGCAATTTTCAAATTTGGGACAAAATCAACAAAACAAGGCTAGAAAAAACAACGGGGAGGCTCCGAAATCGTGATCAACGTGGCTCATGATACCAAGATGATGTAGGGTGGAACCCTAGATGGCCGATCTTTCACGAAAGGAGCGGATCCCAAAGAGGAACTCGAAGAACACGAGGGGAAACACGAGGGAAAACACGAGAGAATCACTCAACCAACAAGAATAGATCACACATGTGCTAGATCGATGAACACAAAGGTAAGATACAAGATCCAAGTCCAACAAAGGACGATACAAAGGTAACCGGTTCTTCTCCGTGAGGAGGTCTTGATGGGGGCCACCCAAGAGGGGGTCTTGAATCCAAGGTGATCTTCTCCAAAGAGGGGCCGCAGTCTCTCTCGAGGAGGAGATCCGTAATGGATGAGCAAAGGTCTATCTCAACTATGAGCTAAACCAATGCTAACCCTAACTAGGAGGAGGTGGGGGTATATATAGTCTAAGGGACGAAGGGGTACATGGGCCTCGGCCCAGATGCGCTGCACGCAGGCAGGGAGGGGCCGGATGTCCGGGCGTCGGCCGGATGTCCGGGCCTTCGCGAGGTGCCGGATGTCCGGGCTAGCGGGCCGGATGTCCGGGCTGGAGTGGCCGGTCTCGGAGCTCTCTAGATAGGCGGGGTTTGGATGTCCGGGCTGGGGGCCGGATGTCCGGCGGCTCAAGAAGAGCCGGCTGTCCGGGCTGATGGGGTTCAGCTTCGGGTGCGTTCTGTGATGGGCGCCGGATTTCCGGGGGTCGGGCCGGATGTCCGGGCTGGGGCTGGATGTCCGGGGCCTGTACCAGTTGGCTCTTCTTCCTTCTCCTTCCTTCGGTCCCGCGCACACTTGGCCTTGGTCCTTGGGCTCTCCATGGTCTCCTCGGGTGTACCTGAGTATGCACAAGGTCCGCGCTTGAAGTAGCATCCATGTCTTACATGCGGAAAGGGAAGATTCGGAAAGGAGCAAGTTCACCTTAGGTCCAATGGCGTAGGCTCGAGTGTACATGGGGATGATCGCCGGATGCTCCGCATCAGGGAGTATATATAGTGTTAGCCCACGAAGGGGTAAGTGAGAGGGGGATACATGGGCCCTTGGCCCGATCTCTGCGCACAGGCAGGTGCCGGATGTCCGGCGGCTCGCGAAGAGCCGGATGTCCGGGCCTCTGGCCGGATGTCCGGGCTGAAGGGGTTCAGCTTCGGGTGCGTTCTGTGATGGGTGCCGGATTTCCAGGCTGGTGCCGGATGTCCGGGCTTGCGGGAGGGGCCGGATGTCCGGGGCCTGGCCGGATGTTCGGGCCCTGTAGCACTTCGGTTGCTGGGTTGCAGCTGGTGTTGACATCTTCAAGGGCCGGATGTCTGGGCCAGGGCCGTATGTCCGGGTCCTGGAGCCTTTCTCCGGTTCCTCTCGTCGTGCTCCTTCATCCTTGTACTTGGGGACTTGTCCATCATTCCGAGCATCTCCGAGAGGGTCTCCTTGGTACCTAGGCATGTGTAGTGTCCTTGCATTAGGTAGCAACCATGTCTCACATGAATGGAAAGGAGAAGCATTTAGGAGCGGGTTCACCTTAGGTCCAATGGCGTAGGCTTGAGTGTACATGGGGATGATCGTAGGATGCTCCGCATCACTCTTTTTTCTCTTTTTCTCTCTCTCTCGCTATTTCCAAACAAACTAGATAAGATGCAGATTGGATCAAGCGAAGATGTGAACGATCTCAACTATGATTATGACAATGAACGGTGGGTAGCACGTGGAGGAAATTGATGGATGGGTGGTGGACAATGGAAGGGATAACGATGCAGCAGCGGCGTGACTAATGTGAACAGAACTCGAAACTCTAAACGAACTAGACACTAAGACCAGCAACTCGACACGACGATGCAACCGATAATTCAATAATGCAAACAATGAAAAGAAAATTGCAAAGGCTCAGACTGGTTTGGGCAAAGGGTGAATAGATCTAACTTTTTTGTGGCTTTTTCTTGGACAGTAGGTAAAAAAATAAATCTATTCTAGGGAAAGCTGGAAATTCTCACCGAGCAACCTGAAAACTGATACCACTTGATAGAGGCGAGGGTGTCCCGATCTTTCGATGAGATGATAACTATCGATTTGGTGGAGTCGACTTTGACGATCCGACTACAAACGTGCACGATGTTGCGCCTTAGCAATCGCTAAACCAACTTCGAGAGGTTATTGACCACGCCGGAGCACGATCAACCTGACCACGATGGTCTATTCCTGTACGCAATCGAAGAACATGCAAGAATATGATAATGCAATCTGAATATTGCGAATATAGACGAAGTATTGATAAAGGTGGGGATCCGAAGCGGTCTTGGTCTGGTCGTTGGCCACAAACGAATTACACGAAGTTGCAATGGCTAACTTTTAACTAAACAAATCCCCCAGGAAAAAGCTACTAGATGGATCTACTTATATAGGAGCAATGGGTGGCGGCCAAGGAGGTGGGAGGACGTCCCAAGGCAGCCTAAAACTAACCTAGGCCGTACAAGGCCAATGGGCCCAAGTGTAGGTGATGCAACACCTTTGGACTTGTAGTTTGATTCGGATTCTGCTGCAGCATCAGATTGTTTCGTCCATAACTCAACGCTCCGACGAATTTGAGGGTGAATCCATTTGGGTTTGAAAGATCAGGGAATCTATTTTCCAACAAAAAAAGAATCACCCAATTCGGAGTCCGTATGAAAAAGTTGTTGGTGTTTTGAGTCAGGTATGTCTGTGCAGTCCGAACCTGAATCCAGAACGTGAGAGACTTGGACTCTATATTCTCTTAGTCCAAAAGTGACGTGAGAGGACTTTTTGAACATCACCTAAACTTCTCTTTTTCCCTTATCTTCATATGTGGATTGTACAAATGTCCCATACACCTGCAATTAGACAAAACACAAAAGTGTGTGAAGTATTTTTGTTCTGGATATCATAAATAGATTATTGAATAGTTTGCACTAGAAATCACCTGACAAATATGCATGTATGCAATATTTTTGGTCGTATCCAAGGTAGTCATGTCCTCATCAATGTTTAAATTTGTGCGAAAACTCCACCTTAACTTGAAGAACTTAAAAACTGCTACCTTTCTTTGTTGAGGGTCTAATCACCCCCCCTAGACACCTTTTCTCGATCCTTTCAATTTGTATCAGAGCTTTGGTCTCCATTGCTTTGGTTTAATCACCATCGGAGGAAGATGGATGAGTCTACGTTGGGGAGTCTTAGACGTAGAGTGCCTATACTTGATGGAGAGTTCTTTCATGAGTTGAAAAATGAGATGCTTGAGATTTTCAATGAATATCACTTGAACAAGTACATTACTAGCCCTTGTGCGCCCCTTGTTGATCCTTTGCATCCTACCCTTAATGAGTCTATTGACATGATTCGCAACCTTAGAACTGTCAATCTAATTACTAGAGGTTTGCCTAGAAATTTGTTTGGTTGCTTGCCTACTCTTGATTGTGCCTACACTATATGGAGATTTCTTGAGGAACGATTTCCAAACTATTCCTTGCAAAACTTAGATGAGATTCTTCATAAGTCTATTGCTTTGAGTAAGATGAATTCCAATGATCCTAAGTTTGGTGATTGTCTATTTGAGCTTAGTGACCTCATGCGTGCCAAAGGAGATGTTGGGATCATTAGCAATATCATCTCCGAAGCCATTAGAATACATAAAGATGAACATTCTCAAGATCATATATCTAATGAATCACTCTCTCTAGGAATTGATCAATCACAAGACGATGTTGAACATCGATACTATGATGAGGATGATGATAGTGACTTTGATCTCGATGAGTCTATGAGACACTTTGGTCTTATGGCTAATCTTCGCAGCTACATGGCTGGAGAAAAGGAATGGGTTCTTGATAGTGGATATATCAATCACATGACCGGAGACAAGGATATGTTTCGTGAGCTTGCTGAAAACAACGGCCCTCGAAAGTATGTCACCTTTGGTGATAACTCAAGGTAAGGTGGCCATCTCACATGATAGCTCCATACAAAATGTTATGCTCGTTGAATCTCTTGGCTATAATTTACTTTCCGTCTCTAGACTTGCTGACTTTGGTTTCAATGTGCTATTTACGGAAGTAGATTGCCAAGTGTTTCGTAGAGATAATCATAAAATGGTCTTTACCGGTATACGTAGAGGTGATCTATATATTGTTGATTTCACTAAAAAGGGTCAACCTAGAACTTGCATAATTGCTAAATCTTCTAAAGGCTGGTTGTGGCATAGAAGGTTAGGTCATGTGGGCATGCGAAATCTTGATAAGCTTATTAAAGGTGATCATATCCTTGGAGTGAAAGATGTTATATTTGACAAGGATAGATTGTGCAGTGCTTGTCAAGCAGGAAAACAGGTTGGAGGAAGCCACCCTGTGAAGAACATCATGACCACGAGAAGACCGCTCGAGCTACTTCATATGGATCTCTTTGGTCCCAACGCATATAAAAGTCTCAGTGGAAACTCATTTGGTCTAGTCATAGTCGATGATTTTTCAAGATTTACGTGGGTGTTCTTTCTTGATGATAAATCGCAAGTCCAAAAGATCTTCAAAAACTTCGCTAGGAAGGCCCAAAATCAATTTGAAGTGAAGATCAAGAAGGTTCGCAGCAACAACGGAATGGAGTTCAAGAACGCAAATGTGGATACCTTTCTTGACGAAGAAGGGATTTCACACGAGTTCTCGGCTATGTACATGCCTCACCAATATGGAGTTGTTGAGAGGAAGAACTAGACTCTTATTGAGATGGCGAGAACGATGCTTGATGAGTACAAGATGCCAAAACACTTTTGGGCGGAAGCGGTTGAGACAGCTTGTCATGCAACAAATCGCTTATATCTTCACAAGCTACTTGGCAAGACGGCATACAAGCTTCTCACCGGTAATAAACCCCAAGGTGGATACTTTCGAGTATTCAGCTCAAAGTGCTATATTCTTGAGAAGCATCGTCGTTCTAAATTTGCTCCTAAATCTCATGAGGGTTTCCTACTCGGTTATGGCTCAAACTCTCACACTTACCGTGTCTACAACAATTTCACCCAAAAGGTTGAAGAGACGGTAGATGTGAAGTTTGATGAATCTAATGGCTCGCAAGTAGAGCAATTGCCAATTGATGTAGGAGACAAACACCCTTCGGAAGCAATCCAAGACTTGTCTATTGGCAAGATACGCCCAACGGAGGTGAAGGAGAGTACCTCGTCCGTCCAAGTGGAAGCTTCTACCTCATGAAAAGGTGAACCAAGAGTTGACACGGAGGCATCCACAAGTGGGACACGTCAAGAAGAGGAAAACGAGGAAGCATACCAAGATGAACCTCTTCAACCTCCTTCTCCACCTCGACAAGAGAACGACAACGTCAACAACGAAGAAGGCCAAGAGGAAGAACAAGATGATGAAGAAGATGTTCCATCCCGACCCAAACAAAAGCTCTCACGAGTTAGAGCAAGAGTTTCACGAGACCATCCCATCGAACAAATCTTCAATGATATCCAAACCGGCAGAATCACTCGCTCTAAAACTCGATTGGCTAATTTTTGTGAACATTATTCATTCATCTCTGGCATTGAACCTATGAAGGTTGAAGAAGCATTGGAAGATCCGGATTGGATAAATGCCATGCACGAAGAGCTACACAACTTTGAGAGGAACCAAGTGTGGACATTGGTCGAGAAGCCCGACAACAACCACAACATCATTGGTACCAAATGGGTGTTTCGCAACAAGCAATACGAAGATGGACAAGTCGTTCGCAACAAAGCACGTCTCGTCGCCCAAGGCTACACTGAAGTCGAAGGTATGGACTATGGTGAGATATATGCCCCCGTTGCTAGACTTGACTCCATCCACATCTTACTTGCCTATGCTAATCACCATGATATTACCTTATACCAAATGGACATTAAAAGTGCTTTTCTAAATGGTGAAATTGAGGAGGAAGTTTATGTTAAACAACCTCCCGGCTTTGTAAATCCTAAGAAACCCGACCATGTTTACAAACTTCACAAAGCTCTTTATGGTCTTAAACAAGCTCCTAGAGCATGGTATAAACACTTGACCAAGTTCCTTATTGAAAATGGCTTTGAGATTGGAAATTTTGATTCTACTCTTTTTACTAAAAGGGTTAATGGTGAATTATTTGTGTGCCAAATTTATGTTGATGATATCTATTTGGTTCGACACCCTCATTTTAGTGAAAAGTTTGGAAAGCTAATGTCAGAGAAGTTTGACATGTCTATGACGAGTGGACTCAAGTTCTTTCTTGGTTTGCAAATCAAGCAAACTAAGGAGGGTACCTTTGTTTCTCAAACAAAGTATACCAAGGACTTATTAAAAAAGTTCAACATGCAAGAATGCAAAGGTATGAATACACCCATGACTACTAGTGGACATCTTGACTTGACTAAGAATGGCGAACCGGTTGACCAAAAGGTTTACCGCTCTATGATTGGTTCATTGTTATATCTATGTGCCTCCTGTCCCGATATTATGCCAAGTGTGTGCATGTGTGCACGATATCAAGCGGCCCCTAAAGAATGTCATCTTAAGGTTGTGAAAAGGATAGTGAGATACTTAATTCATACACCAAATTTTGGCATTTGGTATCCTAAGAGGTCTTCTTTTGATCTTGTTGGCTACTCCGGCTCGGACTATGACGGTGACAAGGTTGATAGAAAGTCCACTTCGGGTACTTGCCAATTTCTTGGTAGATCTCTTGTGTCTTCGTCCTCCAAGAAACAAAACTCGGTATCCTTATCTACCGCCAAAGCGGAATACATTGCCGCCGGTTCATGTTGTGCTCAATTACTTTGGATGACCCAAACTCTTAAAAATTATGGCATCTATGTGAAACATGTTCCATTGCTTTGTGACAATGAAAGTGCTATTAAGATTGCTCACAATCCCGTGAAACATTCTCGAACAAAGCACATTGAAGTTCTTCATCATTTCATTCGAGATCATGTTGCTAAAGAATATATTGATCTTAGGCATGTTCGTACCGATAAGCAATTGGCGGATATATTCACCAAACCACTTGCTGAGAAAGTATTTTGCCGTTTGAGAGGTGAATTGAACATCGTTGATGCCTCAAACTTCGAGTAGAAACTCCATTGGTATACATGCAAGGCATGACCCTTTGACTGATCCTTGATATTTCTCTTATGATGATAATCATATGTCTTAGATATATACTTGCACCCTTGCATGCTATCTAACCCTTGTAGGTACTTGGATGAATCTAAATCTATGAGATTGCACATCTTGAGCAATCTCTACATCACCAAGTCTCTACAATATGGTGGTTGAAGATAAGGAAGCATGAGACCTTTCGACAAATTCTATATATCAAATTTAATTTGGTATCAAATCTCATGTTTGTCATTTTGGATACACAAGTGCCCTTCCTTGCAAGACTAACCCATGTAGGTAGACGAACTCAAACTACAAGCGGTGCTCCCAACTCTTGATGTTGTGCATCAATCTTGAGCAACCCACATAAGTTCAACTACATGATCAAGATCAACACCAACACCCAAGGTATGTTATTCCATCTTAGAGAAGCTTTACCCCAAGTCATGGGTCAAAGCAGCTCAAGAAGATGTGAATACATCAAAATGCTTAAACAAAAAATGGTAACCCCATTTTGAGCTTAAACTATGAGTATGACCTACGATCAAGTGTTCTCACTTGACTCCTCAGTCAATATACTCTAACATAGGTGACTTTGTCGCCGACCAATTCTAGAGGAAGTTCTCTAGTGTTTTTCTGAGTTCTTGCATTTGTCTCTTGCATGTTTGTTTCCCCTTTCAAAAAAAACTTCATCTAGATTTCTTTTCTTTTCTCTGTTATGTTCCGCATTCCCTGCATCCAATTCATTGCAAATCTTCCAGTTAATTCCTTGCAAATCTTTGTGAGATCTTATTTGCCTAGGTGAGCTAAGATGACAATTGTTCTCTCTGTGTTGAACTCGGACTCACCGGTTTGTTTCTTTCAGCCAAACCGAGTCACCTCGGTGCCACCGAAGAAAACAATTCGGTGTTACCAATTTCAATGCTGAGGAGACACTTTGCCATTTGCATCCTGCATATTTGTTCCAGCTCCACTCAATGATTCTTGTCCTCTACCTGCATCACATTCTAGATGCTGCTTTGTCATGTGACTCAAGGACCAAACCTATTCGACTCACACTCCAGAAGATCCCTTCTTGGAAATTGATGTCAAAGGGGGAGAGAGAGATCACATCAAAGCTTAATCACATCAAAGGGAGAGAGAGACCCTATGGGAAGGAAAGATTTCTTAGTCTTCCTAGATGCTTGGTATTCAAAGAGGAGAGAAGTCACATGTCTTTAAGAGGGGAAAAGACATGTTAATATGTGTTATGATTGTTTTGCTATGATTTTCTTGTTTTGCTCTCTGATTTTTTCCCTACCTTCTCCCATTATCCCGTATAAGATTCAGGGGGAAAAGACATCTAAGGGAAGGAAATCTTCGAATTCATTGCATATCTTTACTCTTTGGGGACATGTCTATATCCAATAGAGTACCTAATACTCACTCACTACATGTCATCCCAATCTTGGTACTCTTGTGGCTTGCTGTTTGCTCTGTTTAGTAGATGTTTCTGTGATATCTAACTTTGTTTACTCAGGTTCATCTCTTCCAAAGCCAGCTCAAGACCACAAGGTAAGTATATGCATCACACTCATGTGCATGATGATCTCTTGCTGATGTACATATTGTTTGCAAGAGGGACTCATGAACATGAAGGTATATTTCCTGTATCTATATCATTTGCTCTGATGCATATAACGAAGATACATGTAACTCATTGCTTGCTCTGTCATGCTTATGCATTCACATGCTCTTATATTCCATATTTACATGATTGCATACATGTAGGGGGAGCCTATGCATGTTACATGTCCTTCCAAAGCTTTACTTGCAATTCCTTATATCTTTACCTAAAGCTTTGATGTATGTTGTCATCAATTACCAAAAAGGGGGAGATTGAAAGCAGAAGTCCATTTTGCATCATGTTTTCTTAGTATTATTTATGATATTTTATCCATAATAATGCTTTTTGGAGTAATTCTAATGCCTTTTCTCTCATAATTTGCAAGCTACACACCAAGAGGGAGGATTCCGGCAGCTGGAAATCTGGTCCTGGAAAAGCTACGTCAGGCTACCTATTCTGCACAACTCCAAACAAGCTGAAACTTCACGGATATTTTTATGGAATATTTAAGAATTATTGGAGCAAATAACTACCAGAGGGGGCCCACCAGGTGGGCACAACCCACCTGGGCGCGCCAGGGAGCCCAGGCGCGCCCTGGTGGGTTATGCTCACCCAGGCCCACCTTCGGTGCCCATATTCTGGTATATAGGTAATTTTGACCTAGGAAAAATAAGGAGAGGACTTTCGGGACGGAGAGCCGCTGCCTCGAGGTGGAACTTGGGCAGGAGCACTTTTGCCCTCCGGCGGAGCGATTCCGCCAGGGGAACTTCCCTCCCGGAGGGGGAAATCATCGTCCTCATCATCACCAACAACTCTCCCATCTTGGGGAGGGCAATCTCCATCAACATTGTCAACAGCACCATCTCATCTCAAATCCTAGTTCATCTCTTGTGTTCAATCTTGTTACCGGAACTATAGATTGGTGCTTGTGGGTGACTAGTAGTGTTGATTACATCTTGTAGTCGATGACTATATGGTTTATTTGGTGGAAGATTATATGTTTAGATCCAATATGCTATTTAATACTCCTCTGATCATGAGCATGTTTATCATTTGTGAGTAGTTACTTTTGTTCTTGAGGTCACGGGAGAAATCATGTTGCAAGTAATCATGTGAACTTGATATGTGTTCGATACTTTGATAGTATGTATGTTGTGATTCCCTTAGTGGTGTCATGTGAACATCGACTACATGACACTTCACCATATTTGGGACTAAGGGAATGCATTGTGGAGTAGCAATTAGATGATGGGTTGCGAGAGTGACAGAAGCTTAAACCCCAGTTTATGCGCTATTCCGTAAGGGACCGATTGGATCCAAAATGTCGGTGTACAAAAGTAGGGGCCTTTTTGTACCCCTTTACTTGTGCACGGGCAGTTGTAGCCGCACCTGTGGCCATGCTTGGCGCAACAAAGGAAGGAAAGGTATGAGACTGCCAAGGCAGCACTCAAGATAGAGGCATGAAGAGCAAAGGGGCAAGATGGATTTCCCCTGGCAACACCCTTGCCGGGGCGGCCTACACTGCCTCGGCAAGAGCCTTGCCGGGGCGACTTGCCCAAACACCAGCAAGGCCGCCACCCTTGAGCCTGAGAGTCCTGACACCATCGACAACATCAAGACCAAGGCTCAGGGGGCGCCTGCGTGGTGGCATGCAGATCTTTGTCAAGACCAAAGGCCTGCGAGTCTAGATAGGAACCAGAAGGCGAAGACCCCCGGCAAGATCCTTGCCGGGGACGGCCAAAGACCCCCGGCAGGATCCTTGCCGGGGACGACCGCGAGACCCCGGCAAGACCCTTGCCGGGGGCATATGTGGGGCCACAGCTAGGCCCGCACCCACCAACGTTTCGCTGCCCCTCGGCCGTTCCGACGCGACAACCAGCCCGCCAACTAGGCAAGCGCCTGCATGGCAGCATACAACTTCTAGGCCAACTAGTCAAGCACCTGTGTGGTGGCATGGAGATCTTTGTGAAGACCCTTTCACTGCACCAGCACAGCAACCAGCCAGCCAGCATGGCGCTGCATGCCTCGTCATCTTGGACGCGCGTCGAAGCAAGGCGAGGCGACAACGGACGCGACGAGTTCTGTTGCCGTCCCCGATAAAGCAAGAGGGCACGTAGGCAGCGCATTAAATGCGTTTGTCCTATGGTGCCAGGCGATAAAATTGTACACTATAGATACTTTCCACCTCTTGTGTGCCACTGTGGCGACCCCTTTGACATATAAAAGGAGGCCCAAGGAGTACTGAGGGAGGATTCAGACTTTTTGGACTGGGCATGCACCACAGCTAGTTCAAGAGCTCAAGAACACCAAATAAACACAGACTAGCAGGACTAGGGTATTACGCATTGTTTGTGGCCCGAACCTGGGAAAAACCCCCTCGCGCTGATCGCTAGACCTGCTCTTTGCGCAGCTCCACGCCCCCGCCAACCGTAGAAGGGATCCCCAGGGATCCCATAGGTGTCGTTTCCCCGACATCTTTGGCGCGCCAGGTAGGGGTGGGCTGAGGCTGTGAAAATCTGGTCTAAAAGTTAGCGCATCGACTTCCTCATCAAAATGGCCCCGAAGAAGAAGGGGATAACAGCGATCGGATCATCTGGAGCCGGACAGCCCATACCAGCGCGGGCGGGCGACGGGGCGGCCGCGGATGGTGGTGAAGGCGTGGCCCGCGAGCATCCACGACATTCTGGCAATCGGAGCCAGGCGAGCGGCATTGTGAGTGTCCAAGACGAAGAGCCACACGCCGCTGGGTCCGGGAGCGGGGCCGTTCTGCCCACGGGCGGCGCGGCAACCTCCAGGACGCCCCAGCCGGCGCCCGCGCCACGGTCTTCCTAGTCCGCGCGTGACAAGAAACACCGTGACGCCGGTGCCCCCGGGCGCTGCCGCGGGATGAGCCCTTTGCGTCACCCTCAGGACGCATCGGGCCGGCGTGCGCACCCGGACGCAGGCGCAAACGATGCGCGCCCGCAAGACCGTGATAGAGCTCCTTCTAATGTGGTTAGAAGTCAGAGCGCGTCACGGTACACGCGGCTTTCGCCGCCACCCACGCCAGCAGAAGCGTTGGCGCGCGTGCAACTACTCCTCGACTTCCCTCCTGCTGCGAAGATGCTCGACGAGTGGAGAGCCACCATTCGGAGGCTCATCAGCTTCGCCAATAAAGATGAACCGCGACCAGCGGGACCCTCGTGCCGGCACTCTGTCGAGCCGGTGCACGCCGGTGGTGGAAGGACCGGAGACGTTGCGACCACGGTGCACTCTCCTCCCCCACGCCAGCAACAGCAGCCGCCGGCTCGTCGGGCCGACCCCCGCGACAATGTTTCCACAGCGTCGTCTGACCCGCGAGCCCGCTGCGACCAATGTCAAGTTCTTCGAGAGCGAGCTCAGGAAGACACTCGGACCACTATCGAGCAGCGGCGGGAGGCGCGCCATTAGTCAGATAGGCGTGCGGGGCCCACTATGGACCGCCCAGTGCCGGGGGGTTCCGGTGACCTACCTTACGAGGTGGGTTGTCCAGCCTTTACCCGTGAGCTACAGCAGTTCCAGTGGCCCACCCATCGCACATTGAAGCCTGAGGTCGAAGAAAAGTACAACGGCAAGACTCACCCGTCGGAGTTCCTCAGCATCTACACTATCGCGATGCAAGCTGCCTCGGCTCGCGACGACAAGGTGCTTGCCAACTACTTCCCGTTGGCACTTAAGCCCAACGTCATGTCATGGTTGATGCACCTGCCAGTGGATTCCATTTCTTCTTGGTCGGATCTGTGCCACGAGTTTGTTGGCGCCTTTACCGGAGGCCACCAAACTTCTGGCCAGGCAAGTGATTTGCATGTCATCCCCCAAAATGACGGCGAAACCCTGCGCAAGTACATACAAAGGTCCAGCCGTGTGCAGTACAACATCCCAGATGTTCATCCCTCCGCTGTCATCAGTGCATTCCATCAGAATGTGCACAACCGCAAGATGCGTGAGGAGCTGGCGATGAACAAGGTTAAGGATGTAGCCGAGCTTTATGTTCTGGTCGATAGATGTGCTCGGGCTGAAGAATGGAGGAAGTACCCCAGCGAAGATGCCGGCGTGGAAACCGAATCCACAGACGAAGACGCCGTCGCCCCGGCAAAGAAGGGCCGACGCCGCAATAGGAAGCGTAAGGGCAAGACCGTGCTTGCCGTCGAGGGATCCGACGACCCCGGCGCCACCAAGAAGGCCAAGGCTGACGACCCCGGCAAGGAAGTTGCCGGGTGCGCCGCCAGCCGGGCCTTGGCGGTTGCCGACAAGCCGGGAGGCTCCGACAAGTAGTACTGCAAGATCCACCGCACCAAGGGCCATGACCTCCAGAATTGCCGGCAGGTTGAGCTGCTTGCAGAGAAGCAGAAAGCTGAGTATGAGAGGTGCGACAAGGAGAAAGGCCAGGATGGTGCTGGGGCATCCGGCAAGAAGCATGGCGGTCGAGGAGGTCGCCGCGACAAAGATAATCAACCAGAGAGGCCCGCTCGGGGCCGCGACAAGAAGGAGGGAGACGATGATCATGATGAGGACGACGAGTCCGGCGAGCACGAGTTCCAGAAATCCACGGAGGCCATGTGCATCGATGGTGGCACCTTGTTGCACACCTCTCATCGCCAACTGAACCAGTGGGCGCGTGAAGTCACTGCGGTGGAGCCATCGTTCGATGCCCAGAGGCCACTAAAGTGGTCCGACACGCCTATCATTTTTGACACCGAGGATCCCCCTGATCGCACAACTGCGGTCGAGTGTTTGTTGTTGTTGGTTTCACCAACAATACGCAACCTCAAGGTGGCGAAAGTGTTAGTTGACGGCGGGGCCAGTATGAACTTGATCTCGCCCGCCATGATCGAGAGGCTGCAGATCCCTGGTGGAGATCTCGAGGAGACGGGCACATTTCAAGGGGTCAACCCGGGAAGGAGTCAGCCGAAATGTAAGATCAGTTACATTTGGGGGCGAGCTGAACCATAGGACGGAGAAGATTGTTTTTGATGTTGCCAAGATCCCCTTGCCCTATAATGGGCTCGGCTGCCCAGCACTGGCCAAGTTTATGGCAGCATCACATTACGCCTACAACACGTTGAAGATGCTCGGGCCAATGAGCATCATCACCATCCCCTTCGACAAGAAAGACGCGCTCATCTGCGCCCACCAGCTTTACCAGGAGGCAGTTTCAGCGGCTGCCGCCAAGGCACTTGTCGCCGCTGCTGAGACCCCGGGAGGGAGGAAAACCAGCAAGGCCTCTGCCCCTGCCGGCAAGGCCCCTTCCGGCAAGACTTCTGACCCTGGCAAGGACTCCTGTACCCCCTCCGGCAAATGTGCCTCTTCGGAGCGCCGCGTTCCTGTCGAGGACGTGCCAGAGAGCTCCGCCAGCGGGAGCAAGATGTCCAAGGCGGCCCCACCAGAAACCAAGAAGGTCCCCGTGAAGGAGGATGGCACTGGTGGAGATTTTACCATAAGCTCCACCCTTGACAGCAAATAGGAAATCACGCTCATCGCCTTCCTGCGGGCGAATGCCGACGTGTTTGCATGGCAAGCATCTGACATCCCCGACGTTACCAGGGAGGTGATTGAGCACCACCTTCCTGTCTGTCCCCATGCGCGGCCCGTCAACCAGAAGGTCAGGAAGCAAGCTTTGGAGCGACAAGAGGTCATCATCGAGGAGATCAGGAAGTTGGAGGCGGCGGGCTTGGTCAGAGGAGTGCTCCACCCCACGTGGTTGGCCAATCCAGTGGTGGTGCGTAAGGCAAATGGGAAATGGAGGCTGTGTATTGACTATACAGATATCAATAAAGCCTGTCCAAAGGATCCTTTCCCTCTGCCACGCATTGACCACATAGTGGACTCCACTGCCGGATGTGACCTGCTGTCGTTCCTCGACGCCTACTCAGGATACCACCAGATCTTCATGATGAAGGAAGACGAAGAAAAGACTGCGTTCATCACCCCATGTGGTACGTAATGTATTGTATGGATGCCTGTCGGGTTGAAAAGCATTGGTTCGACATTTGCCCGAGCAGTCCAAATTGGTTTTGAGCCCCAGCTACATAGAAATATGGAAGCTTATATGGATGATATAGTGGTCAAAACCAAGGACAAGGCCACGCTCGTACAGGATCTGGAGGAAACATTTGCAAACGTGCGAAGATAGACCTCAAGCTCAACCCAGATAAGTGCGTGTTCGGCGTCCCATTCGGCAAGCTTCTTGGGTTCTTTGTGTCTCAACGCGGGATCGAAGCGAATCCCGACAAGATCAAAGCAATTGAGCAGATTGAGGCGCCAAGACGGGTCAAAGACGTCCGTAGGCTCGCCGGTTGCGTTGTTGCTCTAAGTAGGTTCATCTCCAAATCTTTTGAGCGCGCCCTCCCCTTTTTCAAAGTTTTGAAAAAGGCGGGTCCAATGAAATGGACTCCGGAGGCAAAGGCACCGTTGCAAGATTTTAAGAGGTACCTCTCCTCCATGCCAATACTAGTTGCGCCTAAACCGCAAGAGCCGTTGCTGCTATATCTAGCGGCAACGAATCAAGTGGTCAGTGCTGCTCTAGTGGCACAGAGAGAATTTTAGGAAGAAGTAGCGGTAGCGGCGGAGCCATCGGATGATGAGCCGGGGCTCTCCCCGGGAGGGCCTGATGCCGGCAGGACGGAACCCCCGGCAAAGCCTGGTCCCGGCAAGACAGAGTCTGTGCAAGTGGGCGAAGTCGAACGGAAGAAGAAGGTGATGCAGCACCCGGTTTATTTTGTCAGTTCCCACTTGCAGGGGGCTGGATCAAGATATTCTGGCATACAGAAGTTACTTTTCGGCCTCCTTATGGCCTCGAGAAGGCTGCGTCACTATTTCCAAGCGCATGAGATCACCGTCGTCACCCGCCTCCCTTTCCAATGAATCTTGCACAACCCGGATGCAACCGGGAGGATTGTGGAGTGGGCATTGGAACTATCGAGCTTTGGCCTGAAGTTTGAAAGTACTTCAACGATCAAGAGCCGAGCCTTGGCAGAGTTCATAGCAGAATGGACCTCAATGCCCGACGAAGAGATTCAAGAGACCACCCTTCCTGACAAGGAGACGAGTCGTGATTAGATTATGTACTTTGATGGGGCTTTCTCGCTGCAAGGTGCTGGTGCTGGCATGCTACTCGTCACACCCACCGGAGAGCGCCTCAAGTACGTAGTCTAGATGCACTTTCCCCGGGAAAAATCAATGAACAACAGGGTAGAGTATGAGGGATTGCTTGCTGGTCTCAGGATCGCGGCAGACCTCGTAATCAGGAAGCTCATCATCAGGGGTAATTCGTAGCTTGTCGTCAAGCAAGTTAACAAGGATTACCAGAGCCCGTTGATGGAGGCCTATGTGGATGAAGTGAGGAAGTTGGAGGAGCGTTTTGACGGTCTACAAACAGAGCATGTTCCCCTAGTAGAGAACAACATTGCCGACGACTTGTCGAAACGCGCTGCCCTCAAGTTGCCTATGGAACCAGGTACCTTTGTGCTTGAATTAACTCAGCCATCCGTTGATCCATCAACAGGATAGAACAAGCGAAGGAAGGCAGGCCCCGGCAAGTACTTTCCCGCTGAGCTCCCAGGAGCCGCCGGCAGGAACCAGGTACCTTTGTGCTTGAATTAACTCAACCATCCGTTGAGCCATCAACAGGATAGAACAAGCGAAGGAAGGCAGGCCCCGGCAAGTACTTTCCCGCTGAGCTCCCAGGAGCCGCCGGCAAGGAAGCTGCCGGGTACCCAAAGCTTGCCGGGGAGCAGCAACCTCCGGCAGGGGCCCAATCCATGACCGTAGAGGCAACTGCCCCTACAGCCGATGATGAGCCTTTAGTCCTTGCCGTCGAGCCCCAGGCCCCAGCATGGCTGCAGCGCACCGTCCATTTCATCCAAACAGGGGAACTCCCTGTGGAACAGGAAGAAGCAGAGAAAGTAGCCCATTGGTCCAGCATGTACCAGTTTGTGGATGATGCCCTATACAAAAGGAGACCGAACGACGTGAAATTGAAGTGCATTCCTCAGGAGGACGAACTAGAGCTGTTGGCAGAGATACATGGAGGCATGTGTGGCTCCCACATAGGGTCAAGAGCCCTTGCTGGCAAAGCGTTCCGGCAAGGTTTCTTCTGGCCCACCGCTCTCCAGGATGCAACTGCACTAGTAACCAAGTGTGAAGCGTGGCAGTTCCATTCAAAGAAGCTTCATCAACCATCCCAAGCTCTTTAGACTATCCCTCTTTCCTGGCCATTTTCGGTCTGGGGGCTCGATATACTAGGCCCCTTTCCCCGTGCTGTCGGGGGCTTTGAGTACTTGTACGTCGCAATCGACAAGTTCACAAAGTGGCCGGAAGTGGAACCGGTGAGAAAGGTCACATCACAATCAGCCGTCAAGTTCTTCAAGGGACTAGTCTGCCGTTTTGGTGTGCCAAATAGAGTCATCACCGACAACGGCACGCAGTTCACGAGCCGCACCTTCATGTAGTACACCCAAGACCTCGGCGGCAAGGTTTGCTTTGCTTCTGTTGCTCATCCCAGAAGTAACGGCCAGGCTGAGAGGGCGAATGCAGAAGTGTTGCGAGGCCTCAAGACCAGAACTTTTGACACCCTACACAAGTGCGAAAGACGCTGGGTTGACGAGTTGCTAACGGTTCTTTGGTCGATCAGAACGACCCCAAATAGAGCCACTGGCCAGACACCCTTTGCCCTGGTATACGGGGCAGAGGAAGTTCTCCCTACAAAACTCATATACGGGTCACCTCGAGTGCTCGCTTATGATGAGCTTGAGCAATAACAGTTGCGCCAAGATGATGCGACACTCCTTCAGGAAGATCGTCTTCAGGCTGCTGTACGAGCCGCTCGCTACCAGCAAGCCTTGCGCTGCTACCATAGCCGCAAGGTTCACGCCCGAAGCCTTGAGGAACGTGACCTTGTTATTCGGCGAATCCAATCCGCCAAGAGTTCAAACAAGTTGACGCCGAAGTGGGAAGGCCCTTATCAGGTAATACGAGTCACCAGGCCCGACGCAGTCCGCCTGGAGACCGAAGATGGCATTCCGGTGAGCAATTCTTGGAATATTTAACATCTTCGCAAGTTTTACCCCTAAGGCGCGGTTGCCGGGAGCTCCGGCAACCCCCATTTTTTACTAGCCTTGTCGGCAAGGCATGTAACCCTATGTACAAAGCCAGGCGCAGACCCTGCGCAGTAAGAAAAAACCCCTTAATACGACAGTTTCCCGTTGATTCCATGTTTATGTTTATACGTATATACATGCTTGTCCAGGATATTGTACTGCTTTTTGATTCCAACAAACGTTTATGGACTGCCGAGGTTCCATGCTCCTGTGCTCTCTTCTTTCCAGCCGCGACAAGGACACTCAATTCCGCCAAGGGCCCGGCTCTGGCAAGAAGTTGGGAAGACCGTCCGGCACGGCGATCCCCGGCAAACCAAACAGATAAAGTTCACCTCTTGCCTATTCCTGTTCGTAACCTGTGACTTGTGCATTAGAAAACCTTGCCACTCTCTTTTAAACTTAGGTGCTCCCATCCCTGACCCGAACACTGCTTCGGTCAGAATGGTCGCAGAAGCCTTTGCCAAAAGGAGATTGACGAGGAGCTGGACCCTTTGTCTATAACCCGACAGATGTGATTCTCCGGCAGGCACAGAGGGCACCGGCGGGATAGCTTGCCGGGAGAACTTGTTTATTTGCATTAAAGAGGCATTTCGCCTCTGCATGGGCATGTACATGCACGAGTTCCTGGCAAGGCTAGTCCTTTTCATTAACATGCCGATACAAGTACGAATGTTATAGGACTCAGGCATGGGCTCGAGAGATTACATTATTTAGAAATTAAGATTTGGCAAGTGCCTACAAGTTAAAAGAAAGATAAGTGCCCCGTGATCTCTGTTCTTGCTCCTTTCCTCACAGGTGCGGCAGGTGAAGGCAAAGAAGAGGCGACGGGAACGTGTCGATGGAGAGCAAGGTGGGGATGCCCGTCGGCAAGGCGCATGGCCGAGGGAGGAGGGTGATGCAGATGATGGTGTTGCCGCTGATGGTCAGCCGGAGTCGGAATCGGCGTCCTCCCGCCCGCTACCATCATCGTCGTTATTGCTGTCCTCCTCGTCACTGTCGCTCGAGGAGGAGGTTTCGTTGTCGGTGGAGCTCTCCGCGCAGCACCCTAAGCGGTTCCCGAGTGCCCGAAGTCCTTGACGGAGAGCAGGTCGTTCTCAATTAATTTGAACTCGAGAACGTGCCCCTCCGATAGGCCATGGGCGTGGGCAAAGGTCTTCCACCCATGGCGGAGGTACATGACATGAGGGGCGGGGAAGTCGACGTCGACCCGCATGCCGCCGTTCCATTACCCGAGCGAACGGGGTGGGGAGGCGGAGGTGACTACACACTGGCTTGTACAGCCTGATGAAGAACTCGCGGGGCTGGTCTCCGACATGGCCCTCCATTGGGGGGAGAGCCGCTGGCGGAAGCGCGGCAGGTGCGCCGCCCCGTCCTCCTCTCCCCCGAACACCATGGCGGCCTCGGCCTCGCCCCCTACCTCTTCCTCTCACAGCGGGCTCCGCCGCCACGAGCTCCAGAGGAAGGGGGGCACGATGTCGAGCAGAAGCCCTCGTCGCCACCATTGGAGCGCCGGCGCGCCCTCTCACCATGGCGTGTGGGAGAAAGGGACCAAGCAGGAAGGAGATGAATGCAGAAGGATGCTGTCTCTCTCCCCTTTTTATAGAGGGACGGGGCCGGGGCGCGGCCCCCCAACCTGAGGACGGCCGCCCCACTCGACCAATCCGGCCACCATAGGCGCAAGGAATCAGGACCGACCCGCTGCTCCAATCAGCAACGCCCGGCTTCCCGCCTTGGCGTTAAGGCTCGTGCCCTCCATGTCCACCACCTACCCTCCCTAAGGCATGGGGGACACGTGGCGGGCGAGCCAGAATTAAGACGACAAGTGGGACAGCCGTTTCCTGCCACGTGATCGTGGGGTGCGGGCACCATAAAGGCCACGACCCGAGTCCACTTTGTAAATGAGAAGAGCCCCTGCGGCTTCCTCTTTTTTATGGGGAAGACGTGGGCCGCCTCTTTACTATTCACCACAGGGTGACACAAGCGTGCTGCGACCGTTCCACGCATGACCCCCACGTCACGCACTCAATGTGAATCATGGGGAAGCACAACTGGCGAAGAAGTTACTGCGATTAAAACTCTGCCACGCGTGCCCGCGCACCGTTCTAGGCCTGGCCCAACAACGCTTCACGCTTATGTGTGGCCCAGGCCCGAGGGCTCCTGTCGGTGTACAAAAGTAGGTGCCTTTTTGTACCCCTTTACTTGTGTACGGGCAGTCGTAGCCGCACCTGCGGCCGTGCTTGGCGCAACAGAGGAAGGAAAGGTATGAGACTGCCAAGGCAGCACTCAAGCCAGAGGCATGAAGAGCAAATGGGCAAGATGGATTCCCCTGGCAACACCCTTGCCGGGGCGGCCTACACAACCCCGAGTAGAGCCTTGCCGGGGCGACATGCCCAACCACCAGCAAGGCTACCACCCTTGAGCCTGAGAGTCCTGACACCATCGGCAACATCAAGACCAAGGCTCAGGGGGCGCCTGCGTGGTGGCATGCAGATCTTTGTCAACACCAAAGGCCTGTGAGTCTAGATAAGAACCAGAAGGCGAAGACCCCCGGCAAGATCCTTGCCGGGGACGGCCGAAGACCCCCGGTAGGATCCTTGCCGGGGATGACCGCGAGACCCCGGCAAGACCCTTGCCGGGGGCATCTGTGGGGCCATAGCTAGGCCCACACCCACCAACGTTTCGTTGCCCCGAGGCCGTTCTGACGCGACAACCAGCCCGCCAACTAGGCCAGCGCCTGCGTGGCAGCATGCAGCTTCTAGGCCAACTAGTCAAGCACCTGCGTGGTGGCATGCAGCTCTTCATGAAGACCTTGTCACCGCACCAGCACAGCAACCAGCCAGCTAGCATGGCGCTGCATGCCTCGTCAGCTTGGACGCGCGTCGAAGCAAGGCAAGGCGGCGATGGACGAGACGAGTTCTGTTGCCGTCCCCGATAAAGCAAGAGGGCACGTAGGCAGCGCATTAAATGCGTTTGTCCTACAGTGCCAGGCGATAAACTTGATGAACTTGTACACTGTAGATACTTTCCACCTCCTGTGTGCCACTGTGGCGACCCCTTTGACATATAAAAGGAGGCCCGAGGCATACTGAGGGAGGATTCAAACTTTTTGGACTGGGCATGCACCGCAGCTAGTTCAAGAGCTCAAGAACACCAAATAAACACAAAATAGCAGGACTAGGGTATTACGCATCATTTGCGGCCCGAACCTGGGTAAAAATCCCCTCGCACTGATGGCTAGACCTGCTTTTTGCGCGTCTCCACGCCCCCGCCAACCGTAGAAGGGATCCCCGGGGATCCCATAGGTGTCGTTTCCCTGACACAAAAGTTTAATGCTATGGTTAGAATTTATTCTTAATAATTTTCTCGTAGTTGCGGATGCTTGCAGGAGGGTTAATCATAAGTAGGAGGTTTGTTCAAGTATGAAGAACACCTAAGCACTGGTCCACCCACATATCAAATTATCAAAGTAGCAACACACAAATCGAACCAACATGATGAAAGTGACTAGATGAAAATCTCGTGTACCCTCAAGAACGGTTTGCTTATCATAAGAGACCATTTTGGCCTGTCTTTTGCCTCAAAAGAATTGGGCTACCTTGCTGCACTTTTGTTACTACTATTGTTACTTGCTTGTTACAAATTATCTTGCTATCAAACTACTCCGCTACTTACAATTTTAGCACTTGCAGATATTACCTTACTAAAAACTATTTGTCATTTCCTTCCGCTCCTCGTTGGGTTCGACACTCTTACTTATCGAAAAGAGCTATAATTGATCCCCTATACTTGTGGGTCATCAAGGCTATTTTTTGGCGCCGTTGCCGGGGAGTGAAGCGCCTTTGGTAAGTGGAATTTGGTAAGGGAACATTTATGTAGTGTGATGAAATTTATTGTCGCTTGTTACTATGGAAACGATCCTTTGAGGGGTCTGTTCGGGGTATCTTCACTTCATCCGGAACCATAATTAGCTACCCCTCAACCTACCGCACCTACTGAAAATGTTGAATATGAAATTCCTTCGGGAATGATAGAACAACTGCTAGCTAATCCTTATGTAGGAGATGGAACCGAACATCCTGATATGCACTTGATATATGTGGAAGAAATTTGTGGATTGTTTAAGCTTGCAGGTTTACCCAGAGATGAAGTGATGAAAAAGGTTTTCCCTTTATCTTTGAAGGGAAAAGCATTAGCATGGTATAGACTATGCGATGTTACTGGATCATGGAATTGGAATTGTTTGAAATTGGAGTTCAACCAAAAAATTTATCCTATGCATCTAGTTCATCATGATCGGAATTATATATATAATTTTTGGCCTCATGAAGGAGAAAGTATCACTCTAGCTTGGGGGAGGCTTAAGTCAATGTTATATTCATGCCCCAATCATGAGCTCTCAAGAGAAATTATTATCCAGAATTTTTATGCTCGGCTTTCTTGTAATGATCAAACCATGCTTGATACTTCTTGTGTTGGTTCTTTTATGATGAAGACTATTGAATTCCGGTGGGATCTTTTGGAAAGAATTATACGCAACTCTGAAGATTGGGAACTCAGCGAAGGTAAAGAGTCAGGTATCAAACTTAAGTATGACTGTGTTAAATCTGTTATGGCTATCGATGCTTTTCAAAAGTTTAGCACTAAATATGGACTTGACTCACAGATAGTAGCCTCCTTTTGTGAATCATTTGCTACTCATGTTGAACTCCCTAAAGAGAAGTGGTTTAAATACCACCCACCTATTAAAGAAGAAATTAAAGATCCGGTACCAGTTAAAGAAGAAACTATAATTTATAATGTTGATCCAGTTGTTCCTTCTGCTTATATTGAGAAACCACATTTCCCTGTTAGGATAAAGGAACATGCTAAAGTTTCAACTGTGGTTAACAAATGCTATATTAGAACACCTCAACCTCATGAAAAAATTAAAGTAGAACCTAGCATTGCTATGGTTAAAGATCTCTTGGAAGAAGATATGGATGGGCATGTTATTTACTTTTGGGAAGAAGCTGCTAGAATCGCCAAACTTGATAAAAAAGGATAAACATAGACCTGTTGTTGGCATGCCTATCATCTCAGTTAAAATAGGAGATCACTGTTATCATGGTTTATGTGACATAGGTGCTAGTGTGAGTGCTATTCCTTACACCTTATATCAAGAAATTATGAATGGCATAGCACCCGCAGAAATAGAAGAGATAGATGTTACTATTAAACTTGCTAATAGAGACACCATATCACCAATTGGGATTGTTAGAGATGTTGAAGTCTTGTGTGGGAAAATAAAATACCCTACTGATTTTCTTGTTCTTGGTTCCCCACAAGATGAGTTTTGTCCCATTATCTTTGGTAGACCTTTCTTGAACACCGTTAATGCTAAGATAGATTGTGAGCAACAAACTTTCGGTGTTAGTTTTGGTGATGAGTCTCATGAGTTTAATTTTTCCAAGTTTAATAGAAAGCTTCACGAAAAAGAATTGCCTAGTAAGGATGAATTAATTGGTCTTGCTTCTATTGCTGTACCACCTACTGATCCTTTAGAACAATATTTGCTAGACCATGAAAATGATTTACATATGCATGAAAGAAATGAAATAGATAAAAAAAATTTGAACAACGTCCTCTGCTCAAACACAATTTGCCTATTGAAACTCTAGGAGGTCCTCCTCCACCTAAAGGTGATCATGTGTTTGAATTAAAACAATTGCCAGACACTTTGAAATATGCTTGTCTTGATGAAAAGAAGATATATCCTGTTATTATTAGTGCTAAACTTTCAGAACACGAAGAAGAAAGATTATTGAGAGTTCTAAGGAAGCACCCAGCTGCTATTGGATATACTCTTGATGATTTAAAGAGCATTAGTCCCACTCTATGTCAGCACAAAATTAATATGGAACCTGATGCTAAACCCGTTGTTGAACACCAACGCCGTTTAAATCCGAAGATGAAATAAGTGGTAAGAACGGAAATATTAAAACTCCTGGAAGCAGGTATAATCTATCCTATAGCTGATAGTAGATGGGTAAGTCCTGTTCATTGTGTTCCTAAGAAAGGAGGTATGATAAAGGCGGAGGGTCCCGATCTTTCGATGAGATGATAACTATCGATTTGGTGGAGACGACTTTGACGATCCGACTAAACGTGCACGACGTTGCGCCTTAGCAATCGCTAAACCAACTCCGAGAGGTTATTGACCACGCCGGAGCACGATCAACCTGACCACGAAGGTCTATTCCTGCAAGCAATCAAAGAACAAGCAAGAATATGATAAAGCAATCTGAATATTGCGAATATATATGAAGTATTGATAATGGTGGGGATCCGTAAGCGGTCTTGGTCTGGTCGTTGGACACAAACGACGTACACGAAGTTGCAATGGCTAACTTTGAACTAAACAAATCCCAAGGAAAAAGCTACTAGATGGATCTACTTATATAGGAGCAAGGGGTGGCGGCCAAGGAGGTGGGAGGACGTCCCAAGGCAGCCTAAAACCAACCCTAGGTCGTACAAGGCTCATGGGCCCAAGTGGAGGTGATGCAACACCTTTGGACTTGTTGTTTGACTCGGATTCTGCTGCAGCGTCAGTTTGTTTCGTCCATATCTCAACGCTCCGGACGAATTTAAAGGTGAATCCAGTTGGGTTGGAAAGAGGACGAAATCTATTTTCCAACAAAAAACGAATCACCCAATTCGGAGTCCGTATGAAAAAGTTGTTGGCGTTTTGAGTCAGGCATGTCTGTGCAGTCCGAATCTGAATCCAGAACATGAGAGACTTGGACTCTATCTTCTCTTGGCCCAAAAGTGACGTGAGAGGACTTTTTGAACAGAACCTAAACTTCTCATGCAATTAGACAAAACACAAAAGTGTGTGAAGTATTTTTGTTCTGGATAACATAAATAGATTATTGAATAGTTTGCACTAGAGATCACCTGACAAATATGCATGTATGCAATATTTTTGGTCGTATCCAAGGTAGTCATGTCCTCATCAAGGTACAACTGTTGTTCCTAATGATAAGAATGAACTTATTCCACAAAGAATTGTTACAGGCTATAGAATGGTAATTGATTTTAGAAAATTAAACAAAGCAACTAGAAAAGATCATTACCCTTTGCCTTTTATTGATCGAATGCTTGAAAGATTATCTAAGCACACACACTTTTGCTTCCTTGATGGATATTCTGGTTTTTCACAAATACCAGTTTCTCAACCTGATCAAGAAAAGACCACTTTTACTTGTCCTTTTGGAACCAATGCGTATAGACGTATGCCTTTTGGTTTATGTAATGCACCTGCTACCTTTCAAGGATGTATGACTGTTATATTCTCTGACTTTTGTGAAAAGATTGTTGAGGTTTTCATGGATGACTTTTCTATTTATGGGAACTCTTTTGATGATTGTTTAAGCAATCTTGATCGAGTTTTGCAGAGATGTGAACAAACAAATCTTGTCTTGAATTGGGAGAAGTGCCACTTTATGGTTAATTGATGAGGACATCAATACCATTGTTACACCCACAGCCCCTGCTACTATACATACTGGACCGATTATTAGAGCTCGCGCACGCCAATTAAATTATCAGGTACTTTCGTTTCTTGGTAATGATTCTAATGTTCATGAGAATATGATGCTGCCTAAATTGGATACATTTGTTCTGCTTACAAATGAAGGGCCTAGCTTGAAGAGGGATGAACATTGGAGCAAGAACAAGCATGGGGTTGATGGCATGCGCAAGGGGAGCAAGAACGGAGTTACAAGTGATTATTTCAGGACTTTGAAGCCACCATAATGAGTGCATGAAGCCTTGGACTAAATATACAAGATGCCACTTCATAAACTTCGTCGAGAGGCTATTCTATGTGCTGCGTCACCTTATTATTAGGCCAGGCCCATGTAATTTCGAAATACATAAGTATAGGCTGTTTTTAGAGTCCGTATGTGTGGGGAAACAAGAGATAGGGTTGGTTTCGGACCCCTTCCCCAAGGGCCACGAAATTCCCCCCTCTTCCTCCATATATACAGCCCTTAGGGCACCGATTAGACTTTGGGTTTTGTTTAGATTAAATGTTCGCCATAGCTGCAACTTCGCGTACTTCGTTTGTGTTCAACGACCAGACAAAGGCGTCACAGAACCCCACCTTCATTAATAAAGCTTTCCTCTTTTATTCGCAATATCCACATTGCAATCTCAGTTTCTTGCTTGTTCTTCGTTTGGTCGCAGGAAATAGACCCTCGTGGTCAGGTTGATCATGCTCCGGCGTGGTCAATAAGCCCTCGGAAGTTGGTTTAGTGATTGCTAAGGCGCGACGTCTTCTTATGTTCGTAGTCGGATCGTCAAAGTCGACTCCCACAGAAAACGATTACTATCTCATCGAAACATCGGGACACCTTTGCCTCTATCATTAATGAAGGCATTGTCTTGGGTCATAAAATTTCTGAAAGAGGTATTGAAGTGGACAAAGCTAAGGTTGATGCAATTGAGAAAATGCCATGTCCTAAAGATATAAAGGGTATTCGTAGTTTCCTAGGTCATGTTGGTTTCTATAGGAGATTTATCAAAGATTTCTCTAAAATTTCTAGGCCTCTCACTAGTCTCTTGCAAAAGGATATTGTCAGTGGAAACGACACCTATGGGATCACGGGGATCCCTTCTACGGTTGGTGGGCGCGGGGTTATGCAAAGAGCGGGTCTAGTAGCTAGCACAACGAGATTTACCCAGGTTCGGGCCGTGAGGATGCGTATACCCTAGTCCTGCTTTGGTGTATATTTGAGTGTTCTTGAGTTCTTGAACTAGCTACGGTGCGTGTCTAGTCCAAAAGATCTGAATGCTTCCTCAGTACGCCTCGGGCCTCCTTTTATAGTCAAAGGGGCTGCCACAGTGGCACATAGGAGGTGGAATGGTATGTACAGAGTACAAAAGCTTATCGCCTGTCATTACAGGACAAAGCGCATTAAATGTGCTACTTGGGTGTCCTCTTGCTTTATCGGGGACGGTAACAAGGCCCGTCCGTCACCGCTCCATCTTGCTCTGACACGCGTCCAGGCCAACGAAGCATGCAGCGCCATGTAGGCTGACATGCTGCTGAGCTGGCGTGGTGGTAGGGTCTTCACGGAGATCTGCATGCCACCACGCAAGTGCTTGACTAGTTGGATTAGGAGCCACGTACTGCCACATGGGTACTTGCTTTAGTTGGTGGGTCGGCCGCTGAGCTGGGGCGGCAAGGCCTTGCTGCGGTCTTGCGTATATCCCCGGCATGGGTCTTGCCGGGGCCTTGTGAGCGCCCTCGGCAAGAGTCTTGCCAGGGCCTTTGCGGGTGTCTTTGGCAAGGAGCCTTGCCAGGGCCTCGTGGGCATCCTCGGCAAGGAGCCTCGCGGTTGTCTTGCCTTCTGGTTCTCATCTTGGTTTCGTAGGCTCTTTGTCTTCACAAAGATCTGCATGCCATCATGCAGGCGCTTCCCGAGCCTTGGTTCCAACGTTGTCGATGGTGTCGGAACTCTCAGGCTTCAAGGGTGGCTGTGATGCTGGCGCTGGGTGAGCTGCCCCGGCAAGACTCTTGCCGGGGGTGCATAGGCCGCCCCGGCAAGGGTCTTGCCGGGGAAAAGCCCATCTTGTTACTTGACCTTCTTGCGCCTCTGTCTTGGCGCTGCTCTGGTAGTCTTGTATTTCTGCTTCCCTCCTCTGCCCTGCTAAGTGTGTCCGCAGGTGGGGCTCTGACTGCCCGTGCACAAGTAAAGGGGTATAAAAGAGAGCCCCTACTTTTGTACACCGACAGGAGCCCCCGGGCCTGGGCCACACATAAGCGCAACGCGTTGGTGGGCTAGGCCCAGAACGGTGCAGTGCATGCGGAGCGGAGTTTTACTGCGGTAACTTCTCCGCTGGTTGCGCTTCCCCACAACCCGCGTTGAATGCGTGACGTGGGGGTCGTGCGTGACGTGGGGGTCACGCGTGGGGCGGTTCCTGCACGCGTGCGTCACGTCGTGGTAAATGGTAAAGAGGCGGCCCGCGCCTTCCCCATAAAAAATAGAGGAAGCCGCAGGGGCGCGGCCCATTTACTAAGTGGACTTGGGTCATGGCCATTATGGCACGCGCGCCCCACGATCACGGGGCACGAAACAGCCGTTCCACTTATCGTCTGAGTCCTGGCTCGCCTGCCACGCGTCCTCCATGCATCGGGTAGGGCAGGCGGTGGACACAGAAGGCATGGCCTCTAATGCTGGGGTGGGGGGCCGGGCGCCGCTGATTGGGGCGGCGGGTCGGTCCCATCTCCTTGTGCCTTCGGCGGCTGGATTAGTCGATTGGGGCGGTCGCCTTCAGGCTCGCTCGGCCTCATCCCCCTATAAAAAGGGAGAGGGACAACGTTCTCCAGCATCCATCTTCTTCTAATCAGATCCCTTTCTTTCCCTTGTCATGGCGAGAGGGCGTGGTTGGGGCCGTCCTTCCGCGGAGGCGACCAGGTCTTCCTCCCGCCAGAGAGCCGCAGCGGTCAAGGAAGAGACGGACGCTCAAGGCGGAGGCCATGCCCAAGGCAGAGGCGCCGACCGGTGCCGCGATCGGCGAGGCGGTCGAGGCAGAGGCGGGCGTGGACGGGGGACACCCGCATGGTCATCATCTCCGTCTCCATCTCCTCCGCCGTCTCCTCCTGCTTCGTCAAGCGGCCATGTCGGGGACACGGTGCTGGAGTTCATTTTGCAACTGAGCGAGCCGTCGCGCAGCCGCCTTTGTCTTCCCGAAGCGTTTGCGAGGGTGCTGGAGGTCGACCAGCCATTGAGGTTGAGGCTTCACATGAAGGGGTGTTGCAATGGCGACATGTGGGCGAACACAAGGTTCCCTGCCCCTCATGTAATGTTCCTCCGTCGGGGTTGGAAAACCTTCGCGCGTGCCCACTGCTTGATGAAGGGGCACATCTTGTGCTTCAAGTTGGCGGAGAGCGACCTGCTCTCCGTCAAGGTCTTCGGGCGCTCGGGGTACAGGCTAGGGTGCTGTGCGGAGAGCTCGACTGATGACCAAAGCTCCTCCTCGGGTGAGAGCAACGAGGAGGATAGTGACAACGATGACGAGGGTAGCGGGCGGGATGATGACAGGTCCGACTAGGCGTCGGACACACCGTCCCTGGGCGACGCCGGCAGCACCACCATCTGCATCGCCAGCTCCTTGAACTTCTCGGGATCACCTCCTTGGGTGGTTGGCGTGGGAAGGCTGGAGAAGAAGAAGAAGGCGGGTGGCGGGCCGTCAAGTCAGAGTACGCGGGCACCGACGCCTTCATCGCGTATTGCCAGCCCACTGCCTCATCTTTCGGCTCTTCTCCCAGCACCATCATCACCAGCCCTCTTCTGGACGGCCACCGGGATGTTCTTTTGGTGTTTTCTGCTGCTCGTACCTCGCCTAGGCACTCCTTTTGCCCTTTTGCCATCTTGTTCTATTTCCTGAGGAGAGGGACAAGAAAGGGATTACGGGCACCTTATCTCTTTTTAGTTTTTAAGCCAACTGGCCTTTGTAAGATTTAAACCTTGTAACCCCCCTTGCTCATGTATGCATTCCGTATGAATTGTACTTGTTAACAATGTATTAATGAAGAGAAGGGTGTTTGCCGGGTTTTGTTTGTGCGTGGGCGAGGCCCACACCAAGGAACGAATCCTCGTTATCTTAAGATAAACATTGTAACCCGGCAACAGACCTTGCCGTCTTCCTGCTCTATAGCTCGACTACACTCATGCCCTTGGCGGAGATAGGGGCAAAGTATGATTAGGACCTTCACTCATTCCCTTCCCACCACACTACGACCAAGTTCCGGATCAAAGTAAGGTTTTTTGGGCACGGGAAGAGGGAGCAAGATGGTATAAGAGTGAGCAAAGTCTCGTACGTTCAAGTTTCATACGGAGATATAGAGTGGGGGATACAAGACTTATCTGATTCCGCAACCCCCGGCAACCTTGGCTTGCCGTGGTCGGATCTTTGGATATGCAGCCCCCGGCAACCTTGGCTTGCCGGGGTCGGAGCGTCGGCCTGTTCTCTTTCTTCCAAACAGCTCAGCAGAAATGTCCATGCACCCTGCGAACAAAAGAGGACGGAAAGGAACAGAGAGACGCATACTCGAGCTCTATGCTAGGGGTAAGTCGCCGCTAAGCACTATCAACCCTAACAGAGAGAGAGAGACTCAACCTAGCATGCATGCTAAAACTTAGGGCGCCAGCGCTTCATTTATTTATGCTCAGGGTCTGCACCTGGCTTTTTACAAAGGGTTACATGCCTTGCCGGCAAAGCTTGTACAAAAAGTGGTCTGCCGGGGAGCCCGGCAACCGCGCTATTGGGTAAAACTTGCGAACATGTTCGATGTTCCAGCAGTTGCTCACTGGAATACCATCTTTGGTGATGAGGACATGGCTACCTTGAATAAGACCAAAAATATTGCATACATGCATATTTGTCAGGTGATTTCTAGTGCAAACTATTCAATAATCTATTTATGTTATCCAGAACAAAAATACTTCACACACTTTTGTGTTTTGTCTAATTGCAGGTGTATGGGACATTTGTACAATCCACATATGAAGATAGGGGAAAAGGATAAGTTTAGGTTCTGTTCAAAAAGTCCTTTCACATCATTTTTGGGCCAAGAGAAGATAGAGTCCAAGTCTCTCACGTTCTGGATTCAGATTCGGACTGCACAGACATACCTGACTCAAAACGCCAACAACTTTTTCATACGGACTCCGAATTGGGTGATTCTTTCTTTGTTGGAAAGTAGATTTCGTCCTCTTTCCAACCCAATTGGATTAACCTTTAAATTTGTAGCGACCAGACCTCAAATAGTCTGTGCTGCTGTGCACCAGTGTCATCCCTGGATCAGTAATGCTGACACGCACAGTACAAACGGAGGATTTATAACAGAGTAGCAATCACACACTTATTACATCAAATATCTCCAAAGAGAAATACGTATGAAAATATGGCTTAAGGCCATCTAAATACGATAACAGCGGAAGACTTGGAAGATAAGTGAGTCCATCAACTCCAACGGCATCACTGAGTATAAGACCACGACCTAAAGCACCTTACTCGTCGTCTGAAAAGTCTGCAACATGAAACGTTGCAGCCCGAAAACGGGTCAGCACATAGAATATGCTGGCAAAATAACACATAGAGAGTAATGAACATAATAATGCTATACTACATGCATATATGGCTGGTGGAAAGCTCTATGGTTAAAGTTTTGCGAAAAGCCAATTTTTCCCTACTGCAAAGGAATAAATTTTATTTAACTATCATGGTGGTTGTGAAACATTGAGATGGTTGACAGCATCTCAATCCCAATTAAAGGTCATCATTAACCCAACAAAATTAATTAAAAGTAACATGGTGATGAGATTCATACGATAATTCAGGTACTAGATACTCAAGTTGTCCATAACCGGGGACACGGCTAACCATGATTAGTTTGTACACTCTGCAGAGGTTTGCACACTTTTCCCCACAAGACTCGATCGCCTCCGCTTGATTCTCGCACTACATGATGTTTGAGAAACGGATGACCGAGACACAGTCTTTCAGAAACAATCACTCTTTACTCCGGATGGACAGTTACACCTACTTTCCCCTACATCTGCTAGCCCACCTCTTCAAGAGATCATGTAACCTACTCAACTATGCTAGAGCCCATAATAGCTTGTGGCTGCACACGGAAGTTTCTAGCATGAATAATCTTATGATCCCTTTGAGCCTGGGTGGCGGTCCTTATACAAACAGACAACACTGGGTTCTCCAGGTGCCTCAATCCACCCAGATGTGAGTTTTAGTTGCCACATTAAGTAAACCATTATTAACAATCTCACATCTGTCATGAATTTCACTCAAACCCAATCCACGTCTACGAGCATAGCATGGCAATATAATAGCAACGTAGAAGTAACTCCCAGGGGTTTGATAAAAAAAACAGGTAATAGGTACTACCTCAACTACTTCCCAATACCCACAGTTTAATTAGATCCTAACCATGCAATGTTTGAGGATTGATCTAATGCAATAAAAACTGGGTATGGAAAGGTATGATCAAAGTGTTACTTGCCTTGCTGATGATCCGCGAAACCTAGCGATTCGAAGTAACAAGCGGCACACTCCGGGTACTCTATCGCAAACAAACAAGCAAACAATAAGTACTCATCTAATGCACAGGTAAAACTCGAACGAAAGATCCAACCAGAAAGTTAAACTTAAGAACTCCGGTTTGCAAAAAGAATCAATTCGAACGAAGCAACGAAAGTCAAACGGCGAAAGAAACAAGCTTCGTTTACTAATCTGGATCTAGGTCAAATTTTACAGTAGCAAAAACTTGTTTGAGTAGGCTAAACGGAAAGAGAGAATTTCGAGACGAAACTCTAGGCGCTTGAATCGCTTGATTCCGATAAACGAGCGAAAAGTTAAACGAAAACGAAGATCCGATCAGAAATCAAGATCTAAAATAATCGGGAAAAAGCCGACGAAAAGAAAACTGACGAACGGTTAAAGAACGGTCGTCCGTTAACAGAGAAAATCCGACGAACACGTTCGTTAAAACGAACGGATCGGTGAACGTTCACTAAATAATAAAATCGAAGAAATAAACCGATCTAGAGTTTTAAAAAAAATGAACGTTTTTTTTAAATAAACCGGCAAACGACGGCGAGGTGGTACCTCGTCGGGACGGGGCTCCGACGGGGCTCGGCTGGGCTCCGGCGAGGGGTGGCGAGGGGGCGGCGAGGGCGGAGGGGTGCAGCGGGTCTTGGGGCGGCGAGGGG